>NC_091438.1:60594980-60837480 GCF_964237555.1 Oryctolagus cuniculus
AGGCCAAGTTGGGTGGGCACGGATCTCCACGCCCTGAGAAGAATGACGACACCCACTTCCTTCCGTTGCACCTGGTCCCCTGCAGGCCACGGCTGCTTCCACAGACACTGTCAGAAGAGCTGCTCCTTCTCAGGGAATCCCTCTGAGTACTGGGCCTTCAGCTTCTCTTGTGGGAGAAAACAGCCGCCGCCTCCCCCAGACACAGAGAGGCAGCCCTTGCAGTGCCGTGCGTGCCCCAGCCGGCCCCGGCTGAGCAGCCATCTTCCACGAGACCGGCCCTGGGTGAGTGTCCAGGCCTCAAATGACTGCATCAGCATTGGGTTAGCTCCTCCTGGCTTCTAGATCCCCTCTGTGAGAGGCAAGGGAAAGGCAAAGAAATGACGACTGTGTCTCTGCACCTGCCACTACGCAGGGCCGACGACCCGTGGTTCAGATGCAGCAGTGCTGGGAGCAGATCCTAGTGCCAGACACTGAGCAGAATCAAGGAAGGAAAGAACAAGAACCCCAAAGCCAAAAGTTCTGCCCAGTGGGATGATGGAAGAATGAATTATATCGATGTGAGTAGTTTCCAGAAAGACAAGGAGCGTGTGAGGCCGACAGGCAGGGCGGGGAACAAAAAGACACACTGAGCTGACCTGAGCTGCCTCTCAGGAGTACAAGCAAACCGATGCAGGAGTCAATGAGACAGCACTGGGGACAGAGAGCAGTCTCAACTCCAGTGGGCCCTTCCAGCACTCCCTCCCCTTTTGACCTCCCTTTTTCATAGGTTCAGTCTGTGTGCAGGAGACGGATGTCATGAACCAGCTGGGTGGGATGATGCTTGGCAAAGATCAGAGGTGAGGGGTGATCAGAACATTGAACACGAGACTTTGTAGGAACTGAATGTCCAGCACAGGGAGGGGAGTGCCTCGGAGTTCTCATTTGATGTGGTTTGGGGTGAAGAGGCCATGGGGGGCAGCACAGATTCCCACTTGCAGTAAATATCTCTAAGGAGTTCACACGAGAAACTGGAGAGATGAGACGTGGGTTAGGAAAAGTCCCGGAGTCCTGGCTCTGGACCTAACTGCACGGGGCGACAGCAGACGACCCAGCTGCAGGAGACGCTGGCCAGCTGATGAGAGATGCCCAAAGACTGGTACAGTAGCCATCTCTTCTGTCTCCTCGCCTGCGCCCTCACAACAGAGACAGCCTCAGCGTCCCAGGGACAGCCACCGCCCCTACGGCATATAGGTTGTGCTTGTACGAAAGTCGTAGTCAACAACAGGCGGGTACAGACCAGAGTGGGAGACACTAACATAGCCATGGGACAGAGACATCAGTGGCTCCTGGTCTAGAAGACAAGAGGCCCACTGCAGGGTGTGTGAGCTCACCCAAAGGATGCCAATCAACTCCCGGCAGCCCCTCACCCAGGTCCCAGCCACATCAATCACCTTTTTGGTTGCCTAATGTGAAGTCCACAGACTACTTCCATGCAAGACTGTCAATGTGTGTTTCCACCTTTATAATTTTGGCCCTGGGTAAGAACACTGCTTTCACTTGTAGTTGATACCATTTTCAACTTCCTGCTATTTTATTTATTTATTTATTTATTTATTTATTTATAGGCAGAGTGGACAGTGAGAGAGAGAGACAGAGAGAAAGGTCTTCCTTTGCCATTGGTTCACCCTCCAATGGCCGCCACGGCCGGCGCGCTACGGCCGGCGCACCGCGCTGATCCAATGGCAGGAGCCAGGTACTTCTCCTGGTCTCCCATGGGGTGCAGGGCCCAAGGACTCGGGCCATCCTCCACTGCACTCCCGGGCCACAGCAGAGAGCTGGCCTGGAAGAGGGGCAACCGGGACAGAATCCGGTGCCCCGACCGGGACTAGAACCCGGTGTGCCGGCACTGCAAGGTGGAGGATTAGCCTAGTGACCACGGCGCCGGCCTTCCTTCTATTTTAAGAAAGGCATTATTTTTTATTATTTTCCTTTAATAGTCATTTTAAAATATTAAATTTAATAAAATGTTTTATCTAAAAATAGATGCACCCTTTAAATTAGAGCTTTGAGATCAGGAACTTAAGGAGACTTAAAAAAGGTCTATGGAAAATGGAATTAAAAGACAAGTTTTTTGTTTGTTTGTTTGTTTGGTTTTTTTGACAGACAGAGTTAGACAGTGAAAGAGAGAGACAGAGAGAAAGGTCTTCCTTCCATTGGTTCAACCCCCAAATGGCTGCTACGGCCGTGTGCTGCACAGATCCGAAGCCAGGAACCAGGTGCTTCCTCCCAGTCTCCCATGCCGGTGCAGGGCCAAAGAGCTAGGGCCATCCTCCACTGCATTCCCGGACCACAGCAGAGAGCTGGACTGCAGAGCAGCACCGAGACAGAATCAGGAGCCCTGACCGGAACTACAACCCTGGATGCCAGCGCCACAGGCGGAGGATTAGCCAAGTGAGCCGTGGCAACGGCCAAAAGACAAGTTTATATCGGTTTGAATCAAAAGAATTTAGAAACCCATGCATATGAGGGACAAAAATGCATATTATGAAAATGCTACACACAGAATTCAAACTTTCTTTTGCCACAGAGTAAACAGATTACTTCATTTCCAAGAACATTGTGAAGAACTCTGACACAGCAACCTGTTGTTTTGTTGTGTCTTAAAGGTAGTATTTGTTATGCTGCTGATTACACGTACCATGTGCCACCCGCCCATTTTCACAGCTCAGATACCGGGAACATCCACAATGTGTTGCAGCCGTGACGACCACCCACCTCCATTACTGCTCTCCTCCTGCAAAACCGCAGATGGGAACATGACACCAATCCCCCCACCCCTGCCCTGACCCCTGCAACCACCTTCCATTTTCTGTCTCTGTGACTTTGGCCCCTACACTGCGTCCTGGCGCTGGAATCAGAAAGCTGTTGTCTTGCGGGACTGACGGGTGTCACTCAGCCTCATGCCTGCAAGGGTCACCCAGGTTGCCTCGTGCTCAGAATTCCCTTTGGTTTGGGCTCAGCAATAGAGCCTGCAGGTGGGCACATCCTGTCCTCACCCACTCCTCTGCTGGGGGACACTGAGGTGGGTGCATCCCTGTCGTGAGTGGGGCTGTTGTGGTCCTGGGTGGACAAACAGACCTTCAAGAACTTGCTCTTTTTTTCCTTACTTGCCCAGAAATGGAATTCTTCCATAATATGTAATTCTGTTTTGTTTTTTTGTTTTGTTTTGTTTTGTTTTGTTCTGTTTGGTGAGGAACCACAATGCAGATTTGCACAATAGCTGGGCCATTTTACATTCACACCACAGAGCATAAGGGTTCCAATTTCCTCAAGCCCACTGTACTTGCTCTGTACGGCTTTTGGCCACAGCCATCATAATGCGTGTGAGGGGCAGCCCAGTGCAGCGGCGCCTTGCCCTTCTCTGCTCAGTGCTGTTGGGAAACTTCCGGGTGCCTATTGTACATCTCCTCTGGGAAATGTCGGCTCGAGGCCCTCACCCATTAAGAACTGAGCTGCTTGGTCTCATTGTTTCTGCACCACGTGCTTGTGTAATCTAGTCGTGCTGGTCACAGCCCTGGCTCATTCCTGCACGTATTATCCACGGTTGATTCTTCACAAACGTGGGGTGGGGAACTCAGCACAGACTGTGTGCCCTGCAAAGCCTGAATACCGGCCGCTTAGGGAAGATGCTCGCTGCCTCCTGTTCCAGATGGACGTCTACCACCTGATTTACAACATGTCACCTGAAACTTCCAGGACTTTTCTCTCTTCTGACTTAAAGTGTAAGAAAACTTTGGCTTAACTACTTTTGCACTACAGGTTTCAGAAACATTTGGTTTGTCTGAACTCTGACCTTACAGACTGTATCTTTTTAAATTAATCATTTATTTTTTACTGACGCTACCAATAGTTCTACTGTGGATTTTTATTTGACTTCAAAGTGCAGCTTCAGGCAGTGATTGTACTGACAGATTCCAACAGGACAACCTTGTGGGTGCTACTCTACACCTCCTCTGGCTCAGGAAACTCCTCCCAGGGCGCCAAACCCCACGATGAGTGACAGGCAGGCACACCTGGCAAAGGCTTCTGTGAGGTAATTAGTCCATATTTCTAAACTTGGGGTACACCTCCTGTATGCCAGGCACCAGGACACAGGACTCAGGTAAGACACAGAGGGATGCCTCCTCCATGGGTCCATGACTCAGCTGGGGTTTCAAATACACACAGACAACAATGATTATACAGTGGGATGTTTTATTGAGAAACATCCTGAAACTGTAGACGAGAACATCTGTATCAGGGAAAGCTTCTGGGAGGAGGTGACAGAGGGGTCTGCCCAAGCCTGCTCAGCCCCGTCCCCATCAGCCCAGCGGCTCTCAGAACCACGGCACGGCTGCACGTGGCCCTTGGTGCCCTCCCTCCAGGGTGAAGGAACGAGGAACCCGGGCAGAGGAGAAACCCAGGGAGAGGAGCAGAGCGACATAGATAGGGCCCAGAAATGCACAAGGTCCCTCATAGCCCTGCATGAGCACCCACTCCCCCCACACTAATCCTGCCCCACCCAGCCATGCTGTGGCAGCAGAACAAAGAAAATCCCACAAGGTCTGCGAAGTCAGGGCCCAGTCCAGCACATCACAGGTGGTAAGAAGGGTCCCAGCTGAGGTCAGGCCCTCCTGGGTACTCGACAGCACTGGGGAGACCCCGCTGGGAATAGGGCCAGCAACCCAGGCACAGCCATCTTTCTGCGCTCGGGGAGCTCAGACAGGGCCCACAAAGAGAGATGAGGACCGTGGGGTCGGCTTAGTGGGGAAAGAGCAGCCTTAGAGAGGCCATGGCTGAGAAGGGTGGGGGCTGAGCCTGGCCAGAGCCTGCATAGTGGGGGCTGGCTCAGGACACAGGCAGGCAGCAGGTTGATGAGGGGGCGGAGGGGAGAGTTGGAAGAAGAAAGGGGTGAAAAGCTAGAGGAGGGCCTGGGAGACCTGAGCTCCCAGTGCACGCCCACCTCCTTCCAGGACCCTATATTCCCATCCATGTGGCCGTCTTTAAAAACAGAGGGACTCGGATGAAGCGGCTGGACTTCATGTAGGCAGAGATCTTCGGCAGGCCCTGGAGTTGGAAACAGAAAGCACAAGGAGTCAGGGTCTGCGGCCCCACTGGGCTTCAGGCAGCCCCAGCGCATCACGGCAGGTCCCCGACAGCGCCTCTGCCCAGGGCCTCACTGGCTGCAGGGAGTCTCATAGGACCACAGCCCTGCTGGGTCCACGCTGCCTTACTTACGACTCACGTCCCGCCTTCATGAGAACTATGGGTAGGAGACGCTGACAGCGCGGTGCAGACTCAGAGCCCACCCCACTCCCCGCAGGGTCCGTTCCTGGCCACCTTCCACCCGAAGGGAACCCGAGCATCACAGCGAGTCAGAGGCTTTCTCGGGGTTAAGGGACTGGGCAGGGAGACGGGCAGGACGCAGCCTGGCTCTGTCTCACTCCCACTCTGCCCTACCTCCCCACCCCACAAAGGCTGTCACCCCGTCTGCACAAACATTCTTCTTTTCACAATGAGGCTGCCGGCATCCCTGGGATTGCACACAAGGAGGGACATCCGATGGGACAAAGGGGCTGAGCGCACGCCAGGGCAGCTTGCAAGGCAGCCCGGCTCTCACCCAGTGACTCTGCAAGCTCTGAACTAGGGAACAGGAGGAGCTGAAGCAGCAGAGCAAGGCCAGGCCAGGCTCCACCCACTCCCCCTTGGACACAGGAAGTCCTCACTCCTGCACTCAGCGTCTGCGCCCGATCTCACTGCCTCAACCCTTGTCCTGAGCCCTGCTCCACACACAAGGCCAGGACACACATTGCCAAGTCCTCTACACCAGGACAACCGTGCCCAGCGACTTCCTAAGGAACTCAGTGGGGTGCACGGTGTTCTGGACCTAACGGGCCTGGCCTGTTTGGGCCCGAGGGTCCAACACAGATCTAATCTCTGCCTCTCCTCCTGGGAACACAGCGTTGAGCCGACTGTTGCAGAATCACCAAGGCCACAGGCCTGGACCTGATCCAGAGCTGATGGAGCTGAAAACAACATCTTTTGATGGCAGTGGAACAGAAGAAAGATTGGAGACTGGAAAAACCTGTTTTCCAAATGCCTCATATTTCAAATGTGTGATAAAGTAGGATTTGTTGGGAGCAAACAAGCCGTCCCTGGGAGATGGACGTGCCTGTGTGTGAGGTCAGGGCTCTGCTCCTCAGCACCACCACCCACCCCCCAGCTCTGCGGAGCCTGCAGCTCTATGCTCAGGTCCAGCATGGAGTCACCATGCACGTGCATCCGTGCAAAAACAGGCCCTGCGCTACGTCACAGGCAGAACAGTGGGGCGCTGCATCAAACAAGAGGGAGGGAGGGAGTGGAAGGAAGTCTGCATCGTCCCACAATCAGGACAGGATCCTGCACCAGGGGCGCCTGCATCACATCCATCCCGGCACCTGCACAGCCCTGGGACCTCAGTGCTTCCCCACAGGGACCTGATTGGTGGGAGCACACTGTCCATCATTATGATCGCTGCCAGTGTCCCTGACCTGAACCCTCAATCCTCCCTGGTCTCAGCCCTCCTGACCAGCTGCACACACGGCTGAATGTCCTGCCTCTCCCGTAGAGTCCTGGGAGGGGTGACACAGGCTGCACAAGGGCCTGAGGCTGCACCTCTTAGCACAAAATTGGAGAATCCCTGACTGCTGCCCACAGCCACCAGTGCTCACAGGGAGACCAGCACAGCCCAGCCTGACGCCGGGACCCCAAGCAATGGCCCACCACCTGCAAACTCAGTTTCTTTATGTCACATGGGAGGAGGACCTCGTGAAAATACACCTGACTCAACCGACATCGGATTCGAAGCCTGGGTCCTAAGTTCCCAGCTGGGCTGCACTTTAGCTCCAGGACTCTGAGCATGGAGGGACGGGAACAGGGAAAAGACAGCGCAGGGGGAGGAGGCTCAGGGGGTCACCTCGAAGTGGGACATGAAATCCTTCAGGTTTGGGAACGCGTCCAGGCACCCAGGCACAAATATCCGGTTCTGGTCAAGAACGTCGTAGACAAGGAAATCGGCGAAGGTGATCTGCAGGAGCCAGGATGACAGAGCTCAGTCCCAGAGGAAGACCCCCCCCCCCCTTCCGCCCCACCCCCCACCCCCACTCTACCTTGTCCCCTGCGAACCAGGGCCGCTTCCCCAGGAACTGCGAGTACAGCTGCAGCTTCTCAGGGAGCCCCTTCAGGTACTCGGGCTTGAGCTTCTCCTGAGGCAGAATCAGCTGTCACCACCCTCAGACACACAGCCCTGCAGACAGGCACCGCCCAGTGCTGCCTGGCCCCGCTGGCCAGGGCTGAGCAGCAGAGTGGCCCTGGGCAGTGCCCCCCTTCCACTTCGTTCATCAGCACTGAATAGACACCTACTGGGTACCACACCCTGCCTCTCACAGAAACGGGAAGTCACAGAGGAACCCAGCACTGTCCCTGATCCTGTCACCACCGAAGTCCACAGAACCTCTAAGGGTCAGAGCCAGGAGTGCCATGAGCACCTGCTTCCCCTGGACTCAGACGTGGGGAGAAAGCAAAGAGACAAAGAACTGAGAGATCTCGGGAGAGCAGCCGAACCCTCCCCTGGGCGACAGGGGAACGGAACAGGTATCTGCAGATACAGAAGAGGAGACTTCAACACTGAGCGGTGGAGGGAGAGGAACAAAGGTCCCTGGCTGACCTGGATGCCCACGGGAAATACGCTTATCCTTATGGGGGGCACGGAGACTGCCCTGAGAAACAGGGCACCATCTGATGATGCCCCATCTAGAGCTACTGTAACTCATGTACTGGACTTGGTACCCAGGCGCTGGCACACGGCAGGAACAGCTGGGAAGACTGCCTATGGCCAGGGGTCAAAGGTTAGATATGAACTGGATTCTGGGGCAATTACATGTTTAGAAACTGCAGTCCCTCCAGGGCATCTTGTTGTATCATAAGATTTGGGAAACTGATTCAAAGGTATTATTTCACCACATTTACAAGGTATGGAATCAACAAGTTGGACAGAGAGATAATTTCTGAAGAAGCGGGGAGTTCATTGGCAAACAGGACCAGCGCCGATGCGAACACAAGAGCACAATTCCTCACTGATCCCTGCCACGTCCAACCCAGCGGGCACTCACAAAGTCAGGACTGTAGGTCACCATGACGAGTTGCATGCGGTTGTCCATAACCTGGTTCTCCAGAATGTCCACGCGAATCCTCTCCTCTTCCGTCTCCCCACCTGCAACCCACACCAGAGACCTCAGCAGCCCAGCCCAGCCATGCCCAGCGGACGCCACCCGCCCCCGCCCTGCAGCCAGCCCCACTCACACAGGCCGTGCTTGCGGGCCAGGTAGCGCAGGATGGCGTTGCTCTGCGTGAGCTTGTGAGTCCCATCAATTAGGTAGGGCAGCTGCGTGGTGACCAGGGCAGTCAGCTGGGCTCCCGGGCTCCCAGCATCCCTTTCCCCGAGCAGGGGCAGACGGGACACCCGGCACCCTCTGTGCCCGGCCCATGGCAGGCTCTAAGTACACACTCTGTACAGTGAGTGAGTGAGCTATGACACAGAACATCACGGAAAAGTACTGTAGAGAACCAGGGTGACAGTGGTGAGCACAAGGCCCTGACCTCAGACCTCCAAGCTGGGGAAGGAGACGGAGGCTCAGACACCTTGCACCTCCCCCATCCCATCCCCAAATCCGTCCCCTGCACCTACATTGGGAAAGTCCAGGCCCAGCTTGAATTTCTCACTCAGCCACTGGCTTCTGTCATAGTCAGGAGCTGTGGAGTAAATGAAGTGAGAACAAACCTTCCCAGTGTGCAGCCCTCACCTCCAGGACCCTCCCGAGGAGTCAGGGGAAAGACCCCCTCCCCCAAACAGGCATCTGGGATCTGAACCACTGGGTGTCATATCCAGTTCTGGGGGAAAAGAGTGAAGGTAAGGGGTCTGGACCCTGCATGCAACAGGCTTCCAAAATGTGTGGACGTCTATGGGAGACCTCAACCCAATCACAGCCAGCGCCCTGCCTTGGGACGCCACACCTGCACCCTCCAGAGGACCCGAGAAGGGGCAGGCTCAGCTCCAGCTGGTGGGGCTACACAGGAGCCATTGGGTGGCCGCGAGGGGTTGTTACGTGTTAATCGCCACGGGCTGGGCAGAAGTCAGAGCAGGCAGGTGCATTACCGTCCCCCATGGTGTATCTCTTTTCCTCATAGCTGGTGTCCGTGTATTCCAGGAGCGTGCGGATGGGCAGAACCAGCTGGAGGAGGTGACCCGGGGCAAGGGACAGAGTTGGGTGGACTCTGCCTGCGGCCTCGTCTCCTCCCAGTGATCCCCCATGCTAGGCCTCATACCACTCCCTCTTCCCTCCATTCCCCCTACCCACCAGGGTGTCCATACTGGGAGCTCCGGAGAGCCTCAGTGGTGTCCACAAGTTCCTCCAGGAACCAAGGCCTAAAGCCTCCCCAGCTGCCCAGTGCCCCGCCCCCACCCCCCTGCCGAGTGGACCCCTCGCTCACCCCGCGGATGTCCCAGTAACCCAGCATCATGGGCATGGTGCAGCTCCTGTGGCCTCTGAGGAATGGCCTTGGGCAGACAGGCCTTGGGCTGGGGGAGTGTTGAGGGCCGGGAGAGGCGGGGCTGGCTGCGAATACGCCCCGCCCGGCCCCTAATTCCTTGCTTGCCCAGAGGCCCATAGAGCAGCTGGGGCCCAACCCCCAGGAAGGAGCAATACCCAATGCCGCCCCCAGGGTTCGCTGGAGAGTCGCAGCTGGCCGCGTACCCACTCCACTGTGCTGGGTACCCAGGGTTGGCAGTGCCTGTGACAGATGAGCCAGGGCCTTAACACAGGGTCACATTCCCCCTCCTTCCTCTGTTGGAATGGCTCCGCCTTCGTCCTCAGATGGCCCGCTCCTCCCCACACACTGGGTGATCTGGGGAGTTAGCTGCCAGTTCAGGCGAAAAAGCGGGGTTGGTGGCCCGAAACCATGGTTTAATTCAGCACCTATCGCTGCAAGACAGTCGGGCCAGAAGCTCCTCCAGGCCTCCGTAAGCCAGACTCCAGAAGAACAGAACCCCTGAAATGGGTGGCACCTGCACAAGACACAGAGAACACAAGGGTGAGTCCCTGAGGACTGAGTCTCTCAGCAAAGAGTGAATATTCTGGCCCAGGGAGGGCACGAGGTGCCACCCCCAGAAATGTCCTGCCAGGCAGCTGGGTTTGGCTGTGTCTGGTTTGGCGTCCAGTTAGAGTGACAAGTTCATCCCAATGCAGTAGCACTGAGAGACAGGATCTTTAAGGGGGAATAGCGTCCTAGGGCTCCTCACTCATTAAAAGATGAACTAGTTAGCAGCAAAAAAATCTGATTAAAAGTGGGGAAAAGCCATGAATACACATATTGGCAAACAATCTTTTTAAAGATTTATCTACTAATTTTAAAGTCAGAGTTACAGGGTGGGGAGAGCCATGGAGAGAGACAGAGAAGAATCTTCCTAACGCTTATTCAATCCCTAAAAGGCCAAAATAGCCAGGGCTGGGCCAGGCCAAAGCCAGGAGCCAGGAGCTTCATCTGGGTGTCCCTCATGCGTGCAGGGGCACAAACACTTGGGCCATCTTCCACGGCTTTCCCAGGCACATTAACAGGGAGCTGGATTGGAAGCGGAGCAGCTGGGATTCATATGGGATGCCAGCATGGCAGGTGGTGGCTTTACCCACTAGGCCACAGACAGGCCCTGCACACAATCTTTCTTAACACTTTGCCCTGCAATGCTTGCACTGTTTGAGGACATATCCAAATAAAATATCCAAAAATTGGGCAAGCTGTTATTTTAAAGATAATCATTGGGACCCGCACCATGGGGTAGCGGATAAAGCTGCCGCCTGCAGTGCCGGCATCCCATGTGGGTGCCAGTTCGTGTCTTGGCACTTCTACTTTCGATCCAGCTTTCTTCTATGGCCTAGGAAAGCAGTAGGAAGCAGTAGACCATGGCCCCAGTTTTTGGCCACTGTACGCATGTTGGAGACCCAGAAGAAACTCCTGGCTTCAGATCAGCTCAGCTCCAACCATTGTAGCCATCTGAGGAGTGAACCAGCAGGTAGACAACCGCTCTCTCACTCTCTCTCTCTGCCTCTGCCTCTCTGTAACTCTGCATTTCAAATAAATAAATCTTTTTCTAAAAAAAATTGCACTGCTCTAAAAATTGTTTAGAACAAAATCCACATGCCCAATAACATGAGAATGATTAGACACACTCTACTGAGTGTTCGTAGACATCAAGCTCATCTTCCCAAAGAAACAGAAGCAATAAAGACCAAAAGATTATTTGAACTGTCACCATAAAGTAAGACTATAATTGGCATAGTAACCATTTACAGAGCACCTACTAGCTTCAGGGACTTCCTAGGAGTTATACAAACATCTATAATACCAATGAACAGAGAGAGACAAAAACCCATGTCCTGCCATTGACATCTAAGGGAGTAGCTGACAATAAAGACACACACAGAGACACCACATGGTGTATGACATACGCACACTCTCACTGCAGGGTACCTCACATGCAGTGAAGTGCGGATGGTAAGTGTACATACCATGGGTGTACATACAATTGTGTGCTCTAAGTAATCACCACCCAGCTGGACAAAGAGAACATTTCCCGCACCTCACAAGACCCTGAATAAATGAACTTCCATCACCCCAAGGTCACCATTCATAGACCTCATCACCAAAGTCATTTTTCTTCTTAATTGATGTTCAGTTAAATGAATGATACAGTAGGTTCTTACTTTAATGTATCCGGGTCCTTTTACTCAATATTGTGTTTTTAATGCTCACCATATATTGTGGGTATAATATCAGCTTATTTATTATTGCAGAAATATAATAATTCATTACGTAAATAATGGAACTTGATTAATAATCCACAGGGTAGTTTTTTCCCATTCTTCTATTGATGATTGGAATTGTCATCAGTTATGACAAAAAAGGGGCTGTTTAAAATAAAGATGCTTTCAACACGATTGTACATAATCTTGGAGACACACACACTCCTTCTTGCTGGGTGCTGGGATTCCTGGGTTACAGGTAGAGTATCTTTAGCTCTAGTTGCTGTATCAGGAGTCTGAAGTGGTCAGCCCACTAGCAGTGTCTCAGCTTCAGTTACTCCATGAATTCTCTAAAATTCGGAACTTTGAATGGAAACCATTCTAGTGGGGAAACACTAGGATCAAGCGATGCTTGTAACTTCTCTGCAGCCTGATGAGGTTGCGCATGTTTCCACACCAGATTGTCATCCTGCACATTTGCTTCTCAGGAATGCCTGCTTGGGGCAGGCGCAGTAGCACGGTCAGTTACGCCCTCTGTGACGCCAGCATCCCATATCAGAGTGCCAGCTCCAGTCTCGGCTGCTCTGCCTCCTCCCCAATTCCCCGCTGAGGTGCCTGGGAAAGCAGTGGAAGATGGCCCAAGTGTTTGGGCCCCTCCCACCCATGTGGAAGACTTGAATGGGGTTCTGGCTCCTGGCTTCAGCCTGGCCCAGCCCCAGCCATTGTGACCATTTGGGAAATGAACCAGCAGATGCAAGATTCTCTCTCTCACTCTCTCTCTCTCTCTCTCTCTCTCTCTTTCTCTCTCTCTCCCTGTCTCTTAAATAAATAGATAAATATTTTTAAAATGCCTACTCAGGTCTTGACCTGTTTTTAATGGGCTTTACATTTGGTTATGTATTTTGGATAAGAGACCAGCTAGGGTTTGCACACGGCGGGAGAGTACCTCCCACAGGTTCCATTAGAATCTTGGTCCCCAGTGGGGAGATGTGCCAGGAGGCAGAGCCTTGACCAGCTGAGGCAGAGTGGAAGGAGGGTAGGTCAGGGGCTACCACTGTCATGGAGTTTAACAGTGGTCTTGCAGTGCTAATTTCTGCAAGAACTAAATAAGATAAAAGAGCAAGCTTAGCCAGCCCCAGAATCTCTGGTTTCCAAATCACAGATGTTCCATCATTGTGGAAAACTCTGAGCCAAATAAACTTCACTTCTTTACAACTACCCAGGCTCATAGAAGATACTGACAAAAGGCGGAGGATTAGCCTATTGAGTCACGGCACCGGCACACCGGGTTCTGGTCCAAGTTGGGGCACAAGATTCTGTCTGGGTTGCTCCTCTTCCAGGCCAGCTCTCTGCTGTGGCCGGGGAGTGCAGTGTAGGATGGCACAAGTGCTTGGGCCCTGCACCCCATGGGAGATCAGGAGAAGCACCTGGCTCCTGGCATCAGATCAGCTCGATGTGCCGGCCGTGGCAGCCATTGGAGGGTGAACCAACAACAAAAGGAAGACCTTTCTCTCTGTCTCTCTCTCTCACTGTCCACTCTGCCTGTCTAAAAAGAAAAAAGAAGATACTGACACAAGACTTGCTGGTTCGCGATAATCTCTGCCACTGAGCTTTGCCTGAATCGTGACCCACACACACTGTTGCTGGTGACACTGGGCATCGCTGAGCTATTACAAACTACCTCTTTGCAGCTCATCCCCCCGTGAGTCAGCGTGTCTGCAAGAGGAGGCGATGCTGGGGCCCTGGTGACTGATGAGTGAGGTGCAGGGAGCCTGCGCTCAGGGTGCTCCCGCAGCAAGAACAGCCTAGATTCCCAAGAGGCCTTCGGCTTGCAGCCTCAGGATGAGAGCCCAAGCCCCTTTCTTTAGTGAAGACGCAGGCATCCACACAGGGACCCAGGGCACAGCAGCGTCAGTCTTCTCATCAGGAACGCTGATGCCAGAAACTAGTGGGGAAATCCATCCGAGGTCAGAAGGTCTCCACTCAGATCCCATACCCCGCCAGGCAACTAATGGAGTGAGCACTGGGATAAGACAGTATCAGTAGGGCCGGGACTGGAGTGCAGCGGGTATAGCCGCCACCTGTGATGCCAGCTCCCATATGTCACCGGTTGGAGTCCCTGCTGCTCCGCTTCCAATGCAGCTCTCTGTTAAAGCTCAGGGAAAGCATCAGAGAATGGCCCAAATACTTGCGTTCCTGCATCCACTTGTAAAACCCAGAAGTTTCTGGTTTCTGGCTGATGACTGGCCAGCTCCAGCTGTTGCTGCCATTTGGGCACTGAATCAGAGGATGGAATTCCTCTCTCTCTCTTTGCCTCTGTCTCTCTGCATTTCTAATAAATAAATAAATCTTAAAAAAAAAAAAAAACTGGCACAATGAATAGCCCTTCCAAAAAAAAAAAGAAGAAGAAGAAGAAGAAGAAGAAGAAAACATTGATCAATAAAGACAAGACTTGACAAATGTATCTATTTTCCCATGACAGCTGTGCAGCAGGTCTGGGGAGGTCCCCCCGAGGCCGCTGAGAAAATGAGCAGACAATGCCCTGGACACCTAGCAGAGGGGACAGAGCCACACAATGCGGGCGCCAAAGGCTCCCGGCTCCCTCTGCAGGGGACCCCACCTTGCTGGTCCTTAAGCAACTTAAGGAAAATGGAATTAAAAGGCAAGAGTATTTTGTTTTAGATCAAAAGATTTTGAAACCCATCATTTGAGGGTCATCAGAAAAGTTCATGACAAAAATGCATATTATGAAAAAGCTATACAGGGGGCGGAGCCAAGATGGCGGAATAGTGAGGGCGCGCACCGATAGTCCGGGAAAATTTAGTTTAATAAAAGGGGAGTTACGGTAGCCTCAGAAAAAAGAACCAGGAAAATATTGCAGACAAAACTCTTCTGGATCCAGTGGGCGTGAATCGGAGGACCTACTGGGAGAACAAGGTCGCCCACCGCGCGCGAAAGCCGAACCGCAGGACCGAGCCGCGGGACTGAGCTGCGCAAGCTGCAGGGTCTGCGCGCAAGTGCTCGAAGGGGAGTGCAACAGCGGGGAGACTTGGGAAGTCCAGGGCTCCGAGTCCACACATCGGCGCTGGAAGGGGAGCAGACCTGCGTGGAGAGCGTGGGAGCCCACAGTTTGGGACATCAGCGGCAGACTCAACACACCAGCGCTGGAACGCGAGGTGAGCCGAACCTCAATAACCCGAGACACCGGCAGGCAAGCGGAGAGAGGAGACTAGAGGGAACGACCCCCGGGGCGGGGGGGACTTCACCAAGCTAACTGGAAGAGAGAGAGAGGGAAAAAAAAAAAAAGGTGACTGGTATGGACACGGGTTTCTCTCTCTCCGCTCACCTCTCAAGGGCGAGCAAGACAAAGAGCAGGCGCCATCTTGGACATACGTCATAAGCAGAGCGACCTCAGGTCTGCACCGGCCCTGAGCCTAGCAGTAAAACCTGACTCTGGGTGGGGCGAATTAACAGGAGATTAGGACTTAGTAAATTTATGGTGCTACTGAACTGAGACTGTGAAAAAAGAGACGGTGGGGGAGAGAACTCACGGAATTCACGTGAGCACTCTCCAGAGACGCTACAATTCCGTAACTTTGGCAACCCAGTGGGAGACTGAAGGAGAATTTGAGCCCACTCTAAGGGCCGAACAGATTCCCTGTGTGGTCCTTGGGGAAGAGCTTCTGATCTCTGGCTCCTGTGGGTATATCATTTGCCTGCTAACTACCTCCAACTTTGTTCAGCTGTGCAGAATAACTTCCCTGTTGAATCAAAAAAAAAAAAAGAGAGAGAGAGAGAGAGAGAGAGAGGTTTACCACGCCTAACCTGGGAGTGTCACCTTTGGCACACCAAACAGAGCTCTCAGGCCACACCCATCTCAAGCCCTAAGGCTCCATCAAAAACAGATAGTCCACTTAATCTAGAGTCATAGTATAACAAGAAAAAGCACCACAGTGAAGAAACCAAATATCTCCAATATGACAAATAACAAATGCAAAAACCAAGGTAATAAAAACAAGGAAGTCACCATGAAGCCCTCAAATGAAAAAGACACCCCAATTCAAGATTATGAGGATGATGACATAGAAGAAATGCAAGAAGCAGATCTCAAAAAATTGATAAGAACATTAAGAAGTTCTCAAAAACAAATTCTTGAACTACAGAAATCCTTAATGGACAAGATAGAAAATCTCTCTCGTGAAAATGAAATATTAAGGAGGAATCAAAATGAAACGAAACAACTAGTACAACAGGAAACTGGGATAGTGACTGAAGTGAAGAATTCAATAGATCAAATGAAAAACACAATAGAGAGCCTTACAAACAGAATGGGAGAAGCAGAAGAGAGAATATCGGACTTAGAAGACAGAGAACAGGAAAGGATACAGTCAGACCAAAGAAAAGAAGAGGAAATTAGGAATCTAAAACATATTGTCAGGAATCTTCAGGATACTATTAAAAAACCCAACATTCGGGTTCTAGGAGTTCCTGAAGGCATGGAGAGGGAGAAAGGATTAGAAGGCCTTTTTAGTGAGATATTAGCAGAAAATTTCCCAGGTTTGGAGAAGGACAGAGAAATCCTAGTACAGGAAGCTCACAGAACCCCTAATAAACACGACCAAAAGAGACCCTCACCACGGCACGTTGTAATTAAACTCTCCACAGTGAAACATAAAGAAAAGATCCTAAAATGTGCAAGAGAAAAACGTCAGATTACTCTCAGAGGATCTCCAATCAGACTCACAGCTGACTTCTCATCAGAAACTCTACAAGCTAGGAGGGAATGGCAAGATATAGCCCAGGTACTAAGAGAGAACAACTGCCAGCCCAGAATATTATATCCTGCAAAGCTATCATTTGTGAATGAAGGTGAAATAAAGACTTTTCATAACAAACAGAAATTGAAAGAATTTGTTGCCACTCGTCCAGCCCTGCAAAAGATGCTTAAAGATGTGTTACACACAGAAACACAGAAACACGGTCATCAGTATGAAAGAAGGTAAAGGAAGGAAACCAAGGAAGGAAAGCTCACAGCAAAAGATCACAGGGAATTCAAAGCATATATTAGAACTTATCTTTGGCAAATGGCAGGGCAAAGTTACCACTTATCATTAGTCACATTGAACGTGAATGGCCTGAACTGTCCAGTTAAAAGACACCGTTTGGCTGATTGGGTTAAAAAACAAAACCCATCTATTTGCTGCTTACAAGAAACACATCTTTCCAACAAAGATCCATACAGACTGAAAGTGAAAGGCTGGAAAAAGATATACCATGCCAACAGAAATGAAAAAAGAGCAGGCGTAGCCATCTTAATATCAGACACCATAAACTTTACCACAAAAACCATTAAGAGAGACAAAGAGGGACACTACATAATGATTAAGGGATCAATTCAACAGGAAGATATAACAATTATCAATGTATATGCACCTAACTACAGGGCACCGGTTTATCTAAAAGATTTGTTAACGGACTTAAAGGGAGACTTAGACCCCAATACAATAGTACTGGGGGACTTCAATACTCCACTCTCAGAAATAGACAGATCAATAGGACAGAAGATCAACAAGGATACAGTAGATTTAAACGACACTATAGCCCAAATGGATCTAACAGATATATACAGAACTTTCAATCCTACAGCTAAAGATTATACATTCTTCTCAGCAGTACATGGAACCTTCTCTAGGATTGACCACATACTAGGCCATAAAGCAAGTCTCAGCAAATTCAAAAGAATTAGAATCATACCATGCAGCTTCTCAGACCATAAAGGAATGAAGTTGGAAATGAACAACTCAGGAATCCCTAGAGCATACGCAAACACATGGAGATTGAACAACATGCTCCTGAATGAACAATGGGTCATAGAAGAAATCAAAAGAGAAATCAAAAACTTTCTGGAAGTAAATGAGGATAACAGCACAACATACCAAAACTTATGGGACGCAGCAAAAGCAGTGTTAAGAGGAAAGTTTATATCAATAGGTGCCTACATCAAGAAATTGGAAAGGCACCAAATAGATGAGCTTTCTATTCACCTCAAGGATCTAGAAAACCTACAGCAAACCAGACCCAAATCTAGTAGGAGAAGAGAAATAATTAAAATCAGAGAAGAAATCAACAGGATTGAATCAAGAAAAACATTACAAAAAATCAGCCAAACGAGGAGCTGGTTTTTTGAAAAAATAAACAAAATTGACACCCCATTGGCCCAACTAACTAAAAAAAGAAGAGAAAAGACCCAAATCAATAAAATCAGAGATGAAAAAGGAAATGTAACAACAGACACCACAGAAATAAAAAGAATCATCAGAAATTACTACAAGGACTTGTATGGCAGCAAACAGGGAAACCTATCAGAAATGGATAGATTCCTGGACACATGCAACCTACCTAAATTGAACCAGGAAGACATCGAAAACCTAAACAGACCCATAACTGAGACAGAAATTGAAACAGTAATAAAGGCCCTCCCAACAAAGAAAAGCCCAGGACCAGATGGATTCACTGCTGAATTCTACCAGACATTTAAAGAAGAACTAACTCCAATTCTTCTCAAACTATTCAGAACAATTGAAGAAGAGGGAATCCTCCCAAATTCTTTCTATGAAGCCAGCATCACCTTAATTCCTAAGCCGGGAAAAGATGCAGCACTGAAAGAGAATTACAGACCAATATCCCTGATGAACATAGATGCAAAAATCCTCAATAAAATTCTCGCCAATAGAATGCAACAACACATCAGAAAGATCATCCACCCAGACCAAGTGGGATTTATCCCTGGTATGCAGGGATGGTTTAATGTGCGCAAGACAATCAATGTGATACACCACATTAACAGACTGCAGAAGAAAAACCATATGATTCTCTCAATAGATGCCGAGAAAGCATTTGATAAAATACAACACCCGTTCATGATGAAAACTCTAAGCAAACTGGGTTTGGAAGGAACATTCCTCAATACAATCAAAGCAATCTATGAAAAACCCACAGCCAACATCCTATTGAATGGGGAAAAGTTGGAAGCATTTCCACTGAGATCTGGGACCAGACAGGGATGTCCACTCTCACCACTGCTATTCAATATAGTTCTGGAGGTTCTAGCCAGAGCTATTAGGCAAGAAAAAGAAATTAAAGGGATACAAATTGGGAAGGAAGAACTCAAACTATCCCTCTTTGCAGATGACATGGTTCTTTATTTAGGGGACCCAAAGAACTCTACCAAGAGACTATTGGAACTCATAGAAGAGTTTGGCAAAGTAGCAGGGTATAAAATCAATGCACAAAAATCAACAGCCTTTGTATACACAGACAATGCCATGGCTGAGGAAGAAATTCTAAGATCAATCCCATTCACAATAGCTACAAAAACAATCAAATACCTTGGAATAAACTTAACCAAGGACGTTAAAGATCTCTACGATGAAAATTACAAAACCTTAAAGAAAGAAATAGAAGAGGATACCAAGAAATGGAAAAATCTTCCATGCTCATGGATTGGAAGAATCAATATCATCAAAATGTCCATTCTCCCAAAAGCAATTTATAGATTCAATGCAATACCAATCAAGATACCGAAGACCTTCTTCTCAGATCTGGAAAAATTGGTGCTGAAATTTATATGGAGGCACAAGAGACCTCGAATAGCTAAAGCAATCTTGTACAACAAAAACAAAGCCGGAGGCATCACAATACCAGATTTCAGGACATACTACAGGGCAGTTGTAATCAAAACAGCATGGTACTGGTACAGAAACAGAAGGATAGACCAATGGAACAGAATTGAAATACCAGAAATCAACCCAAACATCTACAGCCAACTTATATTTGATCAAGGATCTAAAACTAATTCCTTGAGCAAGGACAGTCTATTCAATAAATGGTGCTGGGAAAATTGGATTTCCACGTGCAGAATCATGAAGCAAGACCCCTACCTTACACCTTACACAAAAATCCACTCAACATGGATTAAAGACCTAAATCTACGACCTGACACCATCAAGTTACTAGAGAACATTGGAGAAACCCTTCAAGATATTGGCACAGGCAAAGAGTTTCTGGAAAAGACCCGGGAGGCACAGGCAGTCAAAGCCAAAATTAACTATTGGGATTGCATCAAATTGAGAAGTTTCTGTACTGCAAAAGAAACAGTCAGGAGAGTGAAGAGACAACCGTCAGAATGGGAAAAAATATTTGCAAACTATGCAACAGATAAAGGGTTAATAACCAGAATCTACAAAGAGATCAAGAAACTCCACAAAAACAAAACCAACAACCCAATTAAGAGATGGGCCAAGGACCTCAATAGACATTTTTCAAAAGAGGAAATCCAAATGGCAAACAGGCACATGAAAAAATGTTCAAGGTCATTAGCAATCAGAGAAATGCAAATCAAAACCACAATGAGGTTCCACCTCACCCCGGTTAGAATGGCTCACATTCAGAAATCTACCAACAACAGATGCTGGCGAGGATGTGGGGAAAAAGGGACACTAACCCACTGTTGGTGGGAATGCAAACTGGTCAAGCCACTATGGAAATCAGTCTGGAGATTCCTCAGAAACCTGAAGATAACCCTACCGTTCGACCCAACCATCCCACTCCTTGGAATTTACCCAAAGGAATTTAAATTGGCAAACAAAAAAGCGGTCTGCAGCCTAATGTTTATTGCAGCACAATTCACAATAGCTAAGACCTGGAACCAACCTAAATGCCCATCAACGGTAGACTGGATAAAGAAATTATGGGATATGTACTCTTTAGAATACTATACTGCAGTAAGAAACAACGAAATCCAGTCATTTGCAACAAAATGGAGGAATCTGGAACACATCATGCTGAGTGAAATAAGCCAGTCCCAAAGGGACAAATACCATATGTTCTCCCTGATCGGTGACAACTGACTGAACACCAAAAAGGAAACTTCTTGAAGTGAAAGGGACACTATGGGAAACGGTGACTTGATCAGCATAGCCCTGACTGTTAATGAACAACTTAATACATTATCCCTCTTAGTAGTTTTTTTGTCTGTTCTACTTAATATGACTGATTTAATTCTGTAATTAATACACAGTTATTCTTAAGTGTTGAAATTTAACTGAAATGTGATCCCTGTTAAACATAAGAGTAGGAATAAGAGAGGGAAGAGATATATAATTTGGGACATGCTCAAGCTGACTTGCCCCAAATGGTAGAGTTAGAAACATACCAGGGGACTCCAATTTAATCCCATCAAGGTGGCATGTACCAATGCCATCTCACTAGTCCAAGTGATCAATTTCAGTTCGCAATTGATCATAATGAAAGGACTAAGAGTCAAAGGGAGCACATAAGCAAGTCTAGTACCTGCTAACACTAACCGATAGAATAAATAAAGGGGAGAGTGATCCAACATGGGAAGTGAGATACTCAGCAGACTCATAGAATGGCAGATGCCCTAAATAGCACTCTGGCCTCACAATCAGCCCTAAAGGCACTCGGATCTGGCTGAAAAGCCCATGAGAGTATTTCAGGCATGGAAAGCCAAGACACTCTGGCAAAAGATCTCTGTGAGTGAGATCTCAGTGGAAAGAACAGGTCTTCAAAGAAGGAGGTACCTTTCTCTGAAGGGAGGAGAGAACCTCCACTTTGACTATGACCTTGTCTAAACAAGATAAGAGTCGGAGAACTCAAGGGGCTTCCATAGCCTTGGAAACTCATGACTGGAGCATAGGGAGACTACTGATGCCATAGACAGGAGTGTCAATTGGTAAAGTCAACAACAGGAGTCACTGTGCATTTACTCCTCATGTAGGATCTCTGTCCTTAATGTGCTGTGCATTGAGATTTAATGCTATAACGAGTACTCAAATAATATATTTCACTTTGTGTTTCTATGGGGGTGCAAACTGTTGAAATCTTTACTTAATGCATACTAAACTGATCCTCTGTAAAAAAAAAAAAAAAAAAAAAAAAAAAAGCTATACACAGAATTCAAACTTTCTTTTGCCACAGAGTAAACAGATTACTTCATTTCCAAGAACATTGTGAAGAACTCTGACACAGCAACCTGTTGTTTTGTTGTGTCTTAAAGGTAGTATTTGTTATGCTGCTGATTACACGTACCATGTGCCACCCGCCCATTTTCACAGCTCAGATACCAGGAACATCCACAATGTGTTGCAGCCATGACGACCACCCACCTCCATTACTGCTCTCCTCCTGCAAAACCGCAGATGGGAACATGACACCAATCCCCCCACCCCAGCCTGACCCCTGCAACCACCTTCCATTTTCTGTCTCTGTGACTTTGGCCCCTACACTACATCCTGGCACTGGAATCAGAAAGCTGTTGTCTTGCGGGACTGACGGGTGTCACTCAGCCTCATGCCTGCAAGGGTCACCCATGTTGCCTCGTGCTCAGAATTCCCTTTGGTTCGGGCTCAGCAATAGAGCCTGCAGGTGGGCACATCCTGTCCTCACCCACTCCTCTGCTGGGGGACACTGAGGTGGGTGCATCCCTGTCGTGAGTGGGGCTGTTGTGGTTGTGGGTGGACAAACAGACTTTCAAGAACTTGCTCTTTTTTTCCTTACTTGCCCAGAAATGGAATTCTTGCATAATATGTAATTCTAGGTTTTTTTTTTTTTTTTTGGTGAGGAACCACTATGCAGATTTGCATAATGGCTGGGCCATTTTACATTCACACCACGGAGCAAAAGGTTCCAATTTCCCCAAGCACACAGCACTTGCTTTGTCCTGCTTTGGGCCACAGCCATCACAATGCGTGTGAGGGGCGACCCAGTGCAGCGGCGCCTTGCCCTTCTCTGCTCAGTGCTGTTGGGCAACTTCCAGGTGCCTATTGTACATCTCCTCTGGGAAATGTCGGCTCGAGGCCCTCACCCATTAAGAACTGAGCTGCTTGGTCTTATTGCTTCTGCACCACGTGCTTGTGTAATCTAGTCGTGCTGGTCACAGCCCTGGCTCATTCCTGCACGTATTATCCACGGTTGATTCTTCACAAACGTGGGGTGGGGAACTCAGCACAGACTGTGTGTCCTGCAAAGCCTGAATACCGGCCGCTTAGGGAAGATGCTCGCTGCCTCCTGTTCCAGATGGACGTCTACCACCTGATTTACAACATGTCACCTGAAACTTCCAGGACTTTTCTCTCTTCTGACTTAAAGTGCAAGAAAACTTTGGCTTAACTACTTTTGCACTACAGGTTTCAGAAACATTTGGTTTGTCTGAACTCTGACCTTACAAACTGTATCTTTTTTTTTTTTTTTTTTTTTTTTGACAGGCAGAGTAGACAGTGAGAGAGAGAGAGAGACAGAGAGAAAGGTCTTCCTTTGCTGTTGGTTCATCCCCCAGTGGCCACCGCGGCCGGCGCAATGATCCGATGGCAGGAGCCAGGTACTTCTCCTGGTCTCCCATGGGGTGCAGGGCCCAAGCACTTGGGCCATCCTCCACTGCCCTCCCCGGCCACAGCAGAGAGCTGGACCGGAAGAGGGGCAACCGGGACAGAATCCGGCGCCCCGACCAGGACTAGAACCCAGTGTGCCGGCACCGCAAGGCAGAGGATTAGCCTAGTGAAAGCGGTGCTGGCCAACAAACTGTATCATTTTAAATTAATCATTTATTTTTTACTGACGTTACCATCAGATCTACTGTGATTTTTATTTGACTTCAAAGTGCAGCTTCAGGCAGTGATTGTACTGACAGATTCCAACAGGACAACCTTGTGCATGTAACCCTACCCATCTCTGGCTCTGATAACCCTTCCCAGAGCACCAGGCCCCAACGAAGAGTGACAGGCTGACACAGACTACTGAGAGGGAATTCTTCCACATTTCCAAACTTCCGGAACACCTCCTCTATGCCCCACCAGATCATAGGACTCAGGAAGACACAGAGGGATGCCTCCTCCATGGGTCCGTGACTCAGCTGGGGTTTCAAATACACACAGACAACAATGATTATACAGTGGGATGTTTTATTGAGAAACATCCTGAAACTATAGACGAGGAGCATCTGTATCAGGGAAAGCTTCCGGGAGATGGTGACAGAGGGGTCTGCTCAAGCCTGCTCAGCCCCGTCCCCATCAGCCCAGCGGCTCTCAGAACCACGGCACGGCTGCACGTGTCCCTCGGCGCCCTCCCTCCAGGGTGAAGGAACGAGGAACCCGGGCAGAGGAGAAACCCAGGGCGAGGAGCAGAGCGACATGGATAGGGCCCGGAAATGAACAAGATCCCTCATAGCCCTGCCTGAGCACCCACTCCCCCCACACTAATCCTGCCCCACCCAGCCATGCTGTGGGCAGCAGAACAAAGAAACCCCCCCAAGGTCTGCACAGTCAGCGCCCACTCCAGTGCAACACAGGGAGGGGTAAGAAGGGCCCTGGCTGAGGTCAGGCCCTCCTGGGGACCAAACAGCACTGGGGAGTCCCCGCCTGGGAATAGGGCCGCAGCCCAGGTACAACCATGATTCTGGCAGTCGGGGAGATCAAACGGAGCCCACGAAGAGAGATGTGGACTGTGGGGTTGGCTTAAGGCAGGAAGAGCAGCCTTAGAGAGCCCATGGCTAGAAGGGTGGGGGCTGAGCCTGGCCAGAGCCTGCATGGCAGGGGCTGGCTCAGAACACAAGCAGGCAGTAGGCTTTTGGTGGGGGGGGGGAAGGTTGGAAGGGGAAAGGAATGAGAAGCCAAAGGAGGGATGGGAGACCTGAGCTCCCAGCGCCACGCCCACCTCCTTCCAGGGCCCTATATTCCCGTCCACGTGGCCTTCTTTAAAAACACAGGGACTCGGATAAAGCGGCTGGACTTCATGTAGGCAGAGATCTTCGGCAGGCCCTGGAGTTGGAAACAGAAAGCACAAGGAGTCAGGGTCTGCGGCCCCACTGGGCTTCAGGCAGCCCCAGCGCATCACGGCAGGTCCCCGACAGCACCTCTGCCCAGGGCCTCACTGGCTGCAGGGAGTCTCATAAGACCACAGCCCTGCTGGGTCCACGCTGCCTTACTTAAGACTCACATCCCGCCTTCATGAGAACTATGGGTAGGAGAGGCTGACAGCACGGTGCAGACTCAGAGCCCACCCCACTCCCGCAGGGTCCGTTCCTGTCCACTTCCCACCTGAAGGGAAATCGAGCGTCACAGTGGGTCAGCAGCTTCCTCGGGGTTAAGGGACTGGGCAGGGAGACGGGCAGGACGCGGCCTGGCTCTGTCTCTCTCCCACTCTGCCCTACCTCCCCACCCCACAAAGGCCCTGTCACCCCTGTCTGCACATTCTCCTTTTCACAACGAGGCTGCCGGCTTCCCTGGGATTGCACGCACAGGAGGGATGGCCACCGGATGAAGTGGCTGAGCCCACGCCAGGGCAGCTTGCAAGGCAGCCCGGCTCTCACCCAGTGACTCTGCAAGCCCTGAACTAGGGAACAGGAGGAGCTGAAGCAGCAGAGCAAGGCCAGGCCAGGCTCCACCCACTCCCCCTTGGACACAGGAAGTCCTCACTCCTGCACTCAGCGTCAGCGCCCAATCTCTGCCTCAGCCCCTCGTCCTGAGCCCTGCTCCTCACACAAGGCCAGGACACTCATTTGCCAAGTCCTCTACACCAGGAAAACTGTGCCCAGGAACTTCCTAAAGAACTCAGTGGGGTGCACAGTGTTCTGGACCTAACGGGCCTGGCCTGTTTGGACTACATGGTCCGCACACAGATCTAATCTCTGCCTCTCCTCCTGGGAACACAGCGTTGAGCCGACTGTTGCAGAATCACCAAGGCCACAGGCCTGGACCTGATCCAGAGCTGATGGAGCTGAAAACAACATCTTTTGATGGCAGTGGAACAGGAGAAAGACTGGAGACTGGAAAAACCTGTTCAACATATGCCTCCAATCCCCAAATGTGTGATAAAGTAGGATTTGTTGGGAGCAAACAAGCTGTCCCTGGGAGATGGACGTGCCCGTGTGTGAGGTCAGGGCTCTGCTCCTCAGCACCACCACCCACCCCCCAGCTCTGCGGAGCCTGCAGCTCTATGCTCAGGTCCAGCATGGAGTCACCATGCACGTGCATCCGTGCAAAAACAGGCCCTGCGCTACGTCACAGGCAGAACAGTGGGGCGCTGCAGTCAGAACAAGAGGGGGGGAGGGAGTGGAAGGAAGTCTGCATCATCCCACAATCAGGACAGGATCCTGCACCAGGGGCGCCTGCATCACACCATCCCGGCACCTGCACAGCCCTGGGACCTCAGTGCTTCCCCACAGGGACCTGACTGGTGCGAGCACACTGTCCATCATTATGATCGCTGCCAGTGTCCCTGACCTGAACCCTCAATCCTCCCTGGTCTCAGCCCTCCTGACCAGCTGCACACACGGCTGAATGTCCTGCCTCTCCCGTAGAGTCCTGGGAGGGGAGACACAGGCTGCACAAGGGCCTGAGGCTGCGCCTCTTAGCACAAAATTGGAGAATCCCTGACTGCTGCCCACAGCCACCAGTGCTCACAGGGAGACCAGCACAGCCCAGCCTGACGCCAGGACCCCAAGCAATGGCCCACCACCTGCAAACTCAGTTTCTTTATGTCACATGGGAGGAGGACCTCGTGAAAATACACCTGACACAACCGACATAAGACGCCAAGCCTGGGTCCTAAGTTCCCAGCTGGGCTGCACTTTAGCTCCAGGACTCTGAGCATGGAGGGACGGGAACAGGGAAAAGACAGCGCAGGGGGAGGAGGCTCAGGGGGTCACCTCAAAGCGGGACATGAAATCCTTCAGGTTTGGGAACGCGTCCAGGCACCCAGGCACAAATATCCGGTTCTGGTCAAGAACGTCGTAGACAAGGAAATCGGCGAAGGTAATCTGCAGGAGCCAGGATGACAGAGCTCAGTCCCTGAGAAAGACCCCCCCCCTCCTTCCACCCCACCCCACCCCCCACCCCCACTCTACCTTGTCCCCTGCGAACCAGGGCCGCTTCCCCAGGAACTGCGAGTACAGCTGCAGCTTCTCAGGGAGCCCCTTCAGGTACTCGGGCTTGAGCTTCTCCTGAGGCAGAATCAGCTGTCACCACCCTCAGACACAGAGCCCTGCAGACAGGCACCGCCCAGTGCTGCCCGGGCCCCGCTGGCCAGGGCTGAGCAGCAGAGTGGCCCTGGGCAGTGCCCCCCTTCCACTTCGTTCATCAGCACTGAATAGACACCTACTGGGTACCACACCGTGCCTCTCACAGCAACGGGAAGTCACAGAGGAACCCAGCACTGTCACTGAACCTGTCACCACCGAAGTCCACAGAACCTCTAAGGGTCAGCCAGGAGTGCCATGAGCACTGGCTTCCCCTGGGCTCAGACGTGGGGTGAAAGCAAAGAGAAAAAGAACTGAGAGATCTCAGAAGAGAAGCATAACCCTACCCAGGGGGCACTAGTGGACCAGAACTGGTATCTGCAGAGATACAGAAGAGGAGACTTCGACACTGAGGGATGGAGGGAGGACAAAGGTCCCTGGCTGACCTGGGCTGCCCATGGGAACTAAGCTTATCCCCTAGGGGCACGGAGACAGCCCTGAGAAACAGGGCACCATCTGATGATGCCCCATCTTGAACTACTGTAACTCATGTACTGGGACTCTCTACTCAGGCGCTGGCACATGGTGGGAACAGCTGGGAAGATGTTCCATGGCCAGGGTCAAAGGATAGATATGAACTGGATTTTGGGGCAATTACATATTTAGAAACTGAAGTTTTCCTCCATGGCATCTTGAAGTATCGTAAGATTTGGGAAACTGATTCAAAGGTATTATTTCACCACATTTACAAGGTATGGAATCAACAAGTTGGACAGAGAGATAATTTCTGAAGAATCAGGTTTGTTCATTGGCAAACAGGACCAGTGCAGATGCGAACACAAGAGTACAAATCTTCACTGATACCCCGCCACATCCAACCCAGCGGGCACTCACAAAGTCGGGACTGTAGCAGACGTTTACAAGTTGGAAGCGGTTGTCCATCAGCTGATTCTCCAGAATGTCCACGCGAATCCTCTCCTCTTCCGTCTCCCCACCTGCAGCCCACACCACAGAGACCTAAGCGGCCAGGCCCAGCCACGCCCAGCAGACGCCCCCCGCCCCCGCCCTGCAGCCAGCCCCACTCACACAGGCCGTGCTTGCGGGCCAGGTAGCGCAGGATGGCGTTGCTCTGCGTGAGCTTGTGAGTCCCATCAATTAGGTAGGGCAGCTGTGTGGTGACCAGGGCAGTCAGCTGGGCTCCCGGGCTCCCAGCATCCCCTTCCCCAAGCAGGGGCAGACGGGACACTCAGTACCCCCTGCGCCCGGCCCATGGCAGGCTCTAAGCACACACTCTGTACAGTGAGTGAGTGAGCTATGATACAGAAAAGTACTGCAGAGAACCAGGGAGGGCAGTGGTGAGCACAAGGCCCTGATCTCAGACCTCCAAGCTGGGGAAGGAGACAGAGGCACAGACACTTGCACCTCCCACCCTCACCCCTACCCCTGCCCTGTGCCCTGCACCTACATTGGGAAAGTCCAGGCCCAGGGTGAACTTCTCACTCAGCCACTTGCTTTGGTCATAGTTGGGAGCTGCGGATTAAACAAAATGAGAACAAAACCTCCCCAGTGCAGCCCTCTCCCCCAGGACCCTCCCAAGGAGTCAGGGCGAGACCCACTCCCCTGAGGCAGGCATCTGGGATCTGAATCACTGGGTGTCATATCCAGGTCTGGGGAAAGAGTGAAGGTAAGGGGTCTGGACCCTCAAAGCAACACGCTTCTAAAAGGTGTGGGGACGTCTATGGGAGACCCCAACCCAAACACAGCCAGCTCCCGGCCTTGGGACGCCACACCTGCACCCTCCTGGGGATCCGGGAAGGGGCAGGCTCAGCTCCAGCTGGTGAGGGCTGCACAGGAGTGCAAAGGGTGGCCGCGAGGGGTTGTTATGTGTTAATCGCCACGGGCTGGGCAGAAGTCAGAGCAGGCAGGCAGGTGCATTACCATCCCCCATGGTGTATTTCTTTTCCTCATAGCTGGTGTCCGTGTATTCCAGGAGCATGCGGATTGGCAGAGCCAGCTGGAGGAGATGACCCGGGGCAAGGGACAGAGTTGGGTGGACTCTGCCTTCAGCCCCTTCTCCTCCCAGTGAGCAACCACTCTGGGCCTCATACCACTCCCTCTTTCTTTCCCTTCACCCCCACACACTAGGTGCCAGCACAGGGAGCTCCGGATGGCCTCAGAAGCATCCAGAAATTCCTCAGGAACCACAGCCTAAAGCCTACCCAGCTGCCCAGGGCCCCGCCCCCGCCCCAGCGGCCGAGTGGACCCCTTACTCACCCCACGGAGGTCCCAGTAACCCAGCGTCATGGGCATGGTGCAGCTCCTGTGGACTCAGAGGAATGGCCTAGGCAGGACAGACCTGGGGCTTTTGAGAGGTCTGGGGCAGGAGGGGCAGGGCTTGCTGTGAACGCCCCCTCCCAGCCCCGCCCCTCTGTGTTTGCCCAGAGGCCAGGAGAGCTGTACTTGGCGCCACACGCAGGAAGGAGCATGACCTAAGGCTGTCCCCAGGGTTCTCTGGAGGGCCTCAGCAAGCCTGTCCCCGGATGACTGTACTAGATCCCAGGGGTTGGCAGTGCCCTTGGCAGATGAGCCAGAGCTTAACACAGCGTCACAGTTCCCCCTCCTTCCTCTGCTGGCATCACTCCACCTTCATCCCCGCCCCTGCCCCCGCCTCCAGCTCTTCCCTAGGAGGTTCTAGGAAGCTAGCTGCAGGCTCAGGCCAAGAAGGTGGAGGTGGGTGGGAAACCATGGTTTAATTCAGCACCTACCACTGCAAGACAGTCAGGCCAGAAGCTCCTCCAGGCCTCCGTAAGCCAGACTCCAGAAGAACAGAACCCCTGAAATGGGTGGCACCTGCACAAGACACAGAGAACACAAGGGTGAGTCCCTGAGGACTGAGTCTCTCAGCAAAGAGTGAATATTCTGGCCCAGGGAGGGCACAAGGTGCCACCCCCAGAAATGTCCGGCTAGACATATTTGCAAAGAATCTTTATGAAAGGTGGAGTTTGGGGGAGGGGCCATGGAGAGAGAGAGAGAGAGAGAGAGAGAGAGGGAATCTGCCTAATGTTCAATCCCAAAATGACCACCACAACCAGGGCTGGGCCTGGCCAAAGCCAGGGGCCAGGAGCTTCATCTGGGTCTCTCTCATGGGTGCAGGGGCACAAACACTTGGGCCATCTTCCCCAGCTTTCCCAGGCACATTAACAGGGAGCTGGATTGGAAATGGAGCTGCTGGGACTCAAACTAGTGCCCATGTGGTATGCCAGCAGGGCAGGTGGTAGCTTAACCCAGTAGGCCACAGCACAGGCCCTACAAACAATCTTTCTTAACACTTTGCCTTGCGGTGTCAGCTTTGGGTACATATCCAAATAAAGGAACAAAATACGGCAAGCTGTTGGGACCGACAGTTTGGCGAAGCAGGTAAAGCTGCCACCTGGAGTGCCGACAGCCCATATGGGTGCTGGTTCAAGTCTCAGCACTTCCACTTCAAATCCAGCTCTCTGCTATGGCCAAGAAAAGCAGTAGGAAGCAGTAGACCATGGCCCCAGTCCTTGGGCCCCTGCACCCTCGTGGGAGACCTGAAAAAAGCTCCGGGAACAAGATTGGCTCAGCTCCAACCATTGCAGCCGTCTGAGGAGTGAACCAGTGGATGGAAGACCTCTCATTCTCTCTTCCTCTGCCTCTCTGTCTCTCTACCTTTCAAATAAATAAATCTTAAAAAAAAAAACAAAACACATCTTACTGTTCTAAGAAATGTTTAAAACAAAATGAACAAACCCAGTAACATCAAATGATTAGACACACCCTACTGAGTGTCATGCCCACCTTAACTTGTGTGTCTGCTTATTTGTTTTTGTAGAAATATAATACTTAATTATGTAAATAATGGAACTAGATTAATAATCCACAGGGTGGTTTTTTTTCCCATTCTTCTATTGATGATTGGAATTGTCATCAGTTATGACAAAAAAAAGGGGCTGTTTAAAATAAAGATGCTTTCAACACGATTGTACATAATCTTGGAGACACACACACTCCTTCTTGCTGGGTGCTGGGATTCCTGGGTTACAGGTAGAGTATGTTTATCTCTAGTTGCTGTATCAGGAGTCTAAAGTGGTCAGCCCACTAGCAGTGTCTCAGCTTCAGTTACTCCATGAATTCTCTAAAATTCGGAACTTTGAATGGAAACCATTCTAGTGGGGAAACACTAGGATCAAGCGATGCTTGTAACTTCTCTGCAGCCTGATGAGGTTGCACATGTTTCCACACCAGATTGTCCTCCTGCACATTTGCTTCTCAGGAATGCCTGCTTGGGGCAGGCGCTGTAGCACGGTCGGTTACGCCCTCTGTGACGCCAGCATCCCATATCAGAGTGCCAGCTCCAGTCTCGGCTGCTCTGCCTCCTCCCCAATTCCCCGCTGAGGTGCCTGGGAAAGCAGTGGAAGATGGCCCAAGTGTTTGGGCCCCTCCCACCCATGTGGAAGACTTGAATGGGGTTCTGGCTCCTGGCTTCAGCCTGGCCCAGCCCCAGCCATTGTGACCATTTGGGAAAAGAACCAGCAGATGGAAGATCTCTCCCTCTCTCTCTCTCACTCTCCATGTGTCTCAAATACATAAATATTTTCAAAATGCCTACTCAGGTCTTGACCTGTTTTTAATGGGCTTTACATTTGGTTATGTATTTTGGATAAGAGACCAGCTAGGGTTTGCACACGGCGGGAGAGTACCTCCCACAGGTTCCATTAGAATCTTGGTCCCCAGTGGGGAGATGTGCCAGGAGGCAGAGCCTTGACCAGCTGAGGCAGAGTGGAAGGAGGGTAGGTCAGGGGCTACCACTGTCATGGAGTTTAACAGTGGTCTTGCAGTGCTAATTTCTGCAAGAACTAAATAAGATAAAAGAGCAAGCTTAGCCAGCCCCTGAATCTCTGGTTTCCTAATCCCGGATGTTCTATCACCGTGCAACACTCTGAGCTAAATAAACCTCACTTCTTTACAACTACCCAGGCTCATGGAAGATACTGACACAAGACTTGCTGGTTGTGATAATCTCTGCCACTGAGCTTTGCCTGAATCGTGACCCACACACACTGTTGCTGGTGACACTGGGCATCGCTGAGCTATTACAAACTACCTCTTTGCAGCTCATCCCCCCGTGAGTCAGCGTGTCTGCAAGAGGAGGCGATGCTGGGGCCCTGGTGACTGATGAGTGAGGTGCAGGGAGCCTGCGCTCAGGGTGCTCCCGCAGCAAGAACAGCCTAGATTCCCAAGAGGCCTTCGGCTTGCAGCCTCAGGATGAGAGCCCAAGCCCCTTTCTTTAGTGAAGACGCAGGCATCCACACAGGGACCCAGGGCACAGCAGCGTCAGTCTTCTCATCAGGAACGCTGATGCCAGAAACTAGTGGGGAAATCCATCCGAGGTCAGAAGGTCTCCACTCGGATCCCATACCCCGCCAGGCAACTAATGGAGTGAGCACTAGGATAAGACAGTATCAGTAGGCCCGGGGCTGCGGTGTAGCGTGTATAGCCGCCACCTGCGAGCCAGCTCCCATCGGCACCTTTTCAAGTCCCTACAGTTCCTCTTCCAACACAGCTCCCTGCTGATTCACCTGCGAAAGCAGCAGAAAATGTCCCAAGTACATGGGTTCCTGCATCCACTTGGGAGACCCAGAAGAAGCTCCTGTCTCCTGGCTTGGACCTACTGGCCCAGCTCCAGCTGTTGCTGCCATTTGGGGAGTGAACCAGAGGATGAAAGACCTCTCTCTCTCTGTCTTTGCCTTTGTCTCTGTGCCTTTCTAATAAATAAATAAATCTTAAAAAAAAAAAAAAAAAAAGACCTAGCACGATGAATAGCCCTTTTTAAAAAAAGACAACATTGATCAGTAAATACAAGACTCAAAAATTTATTTTTGGTTCCTATGACAGCTGTGCAGCAGGTCTTGGGAGGCCCTCAAAGGCCGCTGAGAAAATGAGTAGACAGATTTTGAAACCCTTCATTTGAGGGTCATCAGAAAAGTTCATGACAAAAATGCATATTATGAAAAAGCTATACACAGAATTCAAACTTTTTTGCCCCAAAGTAAACAGATTACTTCATTTCCAAGAACATTGTGAAGAACTCTGACACAGCAACCTGTTGTTTTGTTGTGTCTTAAAGGTAGTATTTGTTATGCTGCTGATTACACGTACCATGTGCCACCCGCCCATTTTCACAGCTCAGATACCAGGAACATCCACAATGTGTTGCAGCCGTGACGACCACCCACCTCCATTACTGCTCTCCTCCTGCAAAACCACAGATGGGAACATGACACCAATCCCCCCACCCCAGCCTGACCCCTGCAGCCACCTTCCATTTTCTGTCTCTCTGACTTTGGCCCCTACACTGCGTCCTGGCACTGGAATCAGAAAGCTGTTGTCTTGCGGGACTGACGGGTGTCACTCAGCCTCATGCCCGCAAGGGTCCCCCTGTTGCCTCGTGCTCAGAATTCCCTTTGGTTTGGGCTCAGCAATAGAGCCTGCAGGTGGGCACATCCTGTCCTCACCCACTCCTCTGCTGGGGGACACTGAGGTGGGTGCATCCCTGTCGTGAGTGGGGCTGTTGTGGTTGTGGGTGGACAAACAGACCTTCAAGAACTTGCTCTTTTTTTCCTTACTTGCCCAGAAATGGAATTCTTGCATAATATGTAATTCTAGGTTTTTTTGTTTTTTTGTTTTTTTTTTTTTTTGGTGAGGAACCACTATGCAGATTTGCATAATGGCTGGGCCATTTTACATTCACACCACGGAGCAAAAGGTTCCAATTTCCCCAAGCACACAGCACTTGCTTTGTCCTGCTTTGGGCCACAGCCATCACAATGCGTGTGGGGGGCGACCCCGTGCAGCGGCGCCTTGCCCTTCTCTGCTCAGTGCTGTTGGGAAACTAACAGGTGCCTATTGTACATCTCCTCTGGGAAATGTCGGCTCGAGGCCCTCACCCATTAAGAACTGAGCTGCTTGGTCTCATTGTTTCTGCACCACGTGCTTGTGTAATCTAGTCGTGCTGGTCACAGCCCTGGCTCATTCCTGCACGTATTATCCACGGTTGATTCTTCACAAACGTGGGGTGGGGAACTCAGCACAGACTGTGTGTCCTGCAAAGCCTGAATACCGGCCGCTTAGGGAAGATGCTCGCTGCCTCCTGTTCCAGATGGACGTCTACCACCTGATTTACAACAATGTCACCTGAAACTCCCAGGACTTTTCTCTCTTCTGACTTAAAGTGTAAGAAAACTTTGGCTTAACTACTTTTGCACTACAGGTTTCAGAAACATTTGGTTTGTCTGAACTCTGACCTTACAAACTGTATCTTTTTTTTTTTTTTTTTTTTTTTTTTGACAGGCAGAGTGGACAGTGAGAGAGAGAGAGAGACAGAGAGAAAGGTCTTCCTTTGCTGTTGGTTCACCCCCCAGTGGCCACCGCGGCCGTCGCAATGATCCGATGGCAGGAGTCAGGTACTTCTCCTGGTCTCCCATGGGGTGCAGGGCCCAAGCACTTGGGCCATCCTCCACTGCGCTCCCTGGCCACAGCAGAGAGCTGGACCGGAAGAGGGGCAACCGGGACAGAATCCGGCGCCCCGACCAGGACTAGAACCCGGTGTGCCGGCGCCGCAAGGCGGAGGATTAGCCTAGTGAGAGCGGCGCTGGCCAACAAACTGTATCATTTTAAATTAATCATTTATTTTTTACTGACGTTACCATCAGATCTACTGTGATTTTTATTTGACTTCAAAGTGCAGCTTCAGGCAGTGATTGTACTGACAGATTCCAACAGGACAACCTTGTGCATGTAACCCTACCCATCTCTGGCTCTGATAACTATTCCCAGAGCACCAGGCCCCAACGAAGAGTGACAGGCTGACACAGACTACTGAAAGGGAATTCTTCCACATTTCCAAACTTCCGGAACACCTCCTCTATGCCCCACCAGATCATAGGACTCAGGAAGACACAGAGGGATGCCTCCTCCATGGGTCTGTGACTCAGCTGGGGTTTCAAATACACACAGACAACAATGATTATACAGTGGGATGTTTTATTGAGAAACATCCTGAAACTGTAGACGAGAGCATCTGTATCAGGGAAAGCTTCCGGGAGGAGGTGACAGAGGGGTCTGCCCAAGCCTGCTCAGCCCCGTCCCCATCAGCCCAGCGGCTCTCAGAACCACGGCACGGCTGCACGTGTCCCTCGGCGCCCTCCCTCCAGGGTGAAGGAACGAGGAACCCGGGCAGAGGAGAAACCCAGGGCGAGGAGCAGAGCGACATGGATAGGGCCCGGAAATGCACAAGATCCCTCATAGCCCTGCCTGAGCACCCACTCCCCCCACACTAATCCTGCCCCACCCAGCCATGCTGTGGGCAGCAGAACAAAGAAACCCCCCCAAGGTCTGCACAGTCAGCGCCCACTCCAGTGCAACACAGGGAGGGGTAAGAAGGGCCCTGGCTGAGGTCAGGCCCTCCTGGGGACCAAACAGCACTGGGGAGTCCCCGCCTGGGAATAGGGCCGCAGCCCAGGTACAACCATGATTCTGGCAGTCGGGGAGATCAAACGGAGCCCACGAAGAGAGATGTGGACTGTGGGGTTGGCTTAAGGCAGGAAGAGCAGCCTTAGAGAGCCCATGGCTAGAAGGGTGGGGGCTGAGCCTGGCCAGAGCCTGCATGGGAGGGGCTGGCTCAGAATACAGGCAGGCAGCAGGCTTGGGGGATGAGGGGGAGGGTTGGAAGGTGAAAGGAGTGAGAAGCCAGAGGAGGGCCTGGGAGACCTGAGCTCCCAGCGCCACGCCCACCTCTTTCCAGGGCCCTATATTCCCCTCCACTTGGCCGTCTTTAAACACACAGGCACTCGGAGGAAGCGGCTGGACTTCATGTAGGCAGAAATCTTCGGCAGGCCCTGGAGTTGGAAACAGAAAGCACAAGGAGTCAGGGTCTGCGGCCCCACTGGGCTTCAGGCAGCCCCAGCGCATCACGGCAGGACCCCGACAGCGCCTCTGCCCAGGGCCTCACTGGCTGCAGGGAGTCTCATAAGACCACAGCCCTGCTGGGTCCACGCTGCCTTACTTACGACTCACATCCCGCCTTCAAGAGAACTATGGGTAGGAGAGGCTGACAGCGCGGGGCAGACTCAGAGCCCACCCGACTCCCCGCAGGGTCTGTTCCTGGCCACCTTCCACCCAAAGGAAACCCGAGCGTCACAGTGGGTCAGCTGCTTCCTCGGGGTTAAGGGACTGGGCAGGGTGACGGGCAGGAGGCGGCCTGGCTCTGTCTCTCTCCCACTCTGCCTCCACCTCCCCCCCCACAAAGGCCTCATCACCCCCATCTGCACAAACATTCTGCTTTTCACAATGAGGCTGCCGGCTTCCCTGGGATTGCACAAACAGGAGGGATGGCCAACGGGACAAAGGGGCTGAGCCCATGCCAGGGCAGCCTGCAAAGCAGCCCGGCTCTCACCCAGTGACTCTGCAAGCCCTGAACTTAGGGAACAGGAGGAGCTGAAGCAGCAAAGCAAGGCCAGGCCAGGCTCCACCCACTCCCCCTTGGACGCAGGAAGTCCTCACTCCTGCACTCAGTGTCTGCGCCCGATCTCACTGCCTCAGCCCCTCATCCTGAGCCCTGCTCCACACACAAGTCAGGACACGCATTGCCAAGTCGTCTACACCAGGACAGCCGTGCCCAGGGATTTCCTAAAGAACTCAGGGGGGTGCACGGTGTTCTGGACCTGATGGGCCTGGCCTGTTTGGGCCGCAGGGTCGCACACAGATCTAATCTCTGTCTCTCCTCCCGGGATCACAGCATTGAGCCGACTGTTGCATAATCGCCAAGGCCACAGGCCTGGACCTGATCCAGAGCTGATGAGAAGGTGCTGAGAAGGCAAGCTCTGGATGGGAGTGGACCAGGAAAAGACTGTAGGCTGAAAAACCTGTTCGACAAATGCCTGATATTTGGAATTCTGTGATAAAGTAGGATTTGTTGGGAGCAAACAAGCCGTCCCTGGGAGATGGACGTGTGTGAGGTCAGGGCTCTGCTCCTCAGCACCACCACCCACCCCCCAGCTCTGCGGAGCCTGCAGCTCTATGCTCAGGTCCAGCATGGAGTCACCATGCACGTGCATCCGTGCAAAAACAGGCCCTGCGCTACGTCACAGGCAGAACAGTGGGGCGCTGCATCAAACAAGACGGAGGGAGGGAGTGGAAGGAAGTCTGCATCATCCCACAATCAGGACAGGATCCTGCACCAGGGGCGCCTGCATCACACCATCCCGGCACCTGCACAGCCCTGGGACCTCAGTGCTTCCCCACAGGGACCTGATTGGTGGGAGCACACTGTCCATCAAGTATGATCGCTGCCAGTGTCCCTGATGCTAACACTCAATCCTCCCTGGTCTCAACCCTCCTGAGGCCAGCTGCACACACGGCTGAATGTCCTGCCTCTCCCGTAGAGTCCTGGGAGGGGAGACACAGCCTGCACAAGGGCCTGAGGCTGCGCCTCTTAGCACAAAATTGGGAGAATCAACCAACTGCTGCTCACAGCCATAAGAGACTCACAGGGAGACCAGTATAGCTCAGACTGGCTCTGGGACCCCAAGCAATGGCCCACCACATGCAAACTCAGTTTCTTTATGTCACAAGGGAGTTACAATTGGATCCACCTGGGGTACACCTTGTAGATACACCTGACTCAACCGACATCGGATTCGAAGCCTGGGTCCTCAGTTCCCAGCTGGGCTGCACTTTAGCTCCAGGACTCTGAGCATGGAGGGACCGGAACAGGGAAAAGACAGCACAGTGGGAGGAGGCTCAGGGAGTCACCTCGAAGCGGGACATGAAATCCTTCAGGTTTGGGAACGCGTCCAGGCACCCAGGCACAAATATCCGGTTCTGGTCAAGAACGTCGTAGACAAGGAAATCGGCGAAGGTGATCTGCAGGAGCCAGGACGACAGAGCTCAGTCCCAGAGGAAGACCCCCCTCCTTCCGTCCCACCCCACCCCCACCCCCCACTCTACCTTGTCCCCTGCGAACCAGGGCCGCTTCCCCAGGAACTGCGAGTACAGCTGCAGCTTCTCAGGGAGCCCCTTCAGGTACTCGGGCTTGAGCTTCTCCTGAGGCAGAATCAGCTGTCACCACCCTCAGACACACAGCCCTGCAGACAGGCACCGCCCAGTGCTGCCCGGCCCCGCTGGCCAGGGCTGAGCAGCAGAGTGGCCCTGGGCAGTGCCCCCCTTCCACTTCGTTCATCAGCACTGAATAGACACCTACTGGGTACCACACCGTGCCTCTCACAGCAATGGGAAGTCACAAAGGAACCCAGCACCGTCCCTGAACCTGTCACCACCGAAGTCCACAGAACCTCCAAGGGTCAGAGCCAGGAGTGCCATGAGCACTGGCTTCCCCTGGGCTCAGACATGGGGTGAAAGCAGAGACAAAGAACTGAGAGATCTCAGGAGAGCAGCTGAACCCTACCCGGGGGCAGCAGGGGAACGGAACAGGTATCTGCAGATACAGAAGAGGAGACTTCAACACTGAGGGATGGAGGGAGAGGAACAAAGGTCCTTGGATGACCTGGGCTGCCCATCGGGAACTAAGCTTATCCCTGTGGGGGGCAGGAGACAGCCCTGGGAAACAGGGCACCCATCTGATGACGCCCCCCTCTTGGACTACTGCAACTCATATACTGGGACTCTGTACCCAGGCGCTGGCACATGGTGGGAACAGCTGGGAAAGACAACCCTTGATGAGAGTCAAAGGTCAGATATTAACTATATTCTGCGGCAAATTTCATATTTAGAAACTGAAGTTTCCCTCCAGGGCATCTTGATGTATCGTAAGTTTTGAGAAACTGATTCAAAGATATTATTTCACCACATTTACAAGGTATGGAATCAACAAGTTGGACAGATAGGAATTTCTGAAGGAGCAGGGAGTTCATTGGCAAACATGACAGGTGCAGATGCGAACACAAGAGCACAATTCCTCACTGATCCCTGCCACGTCCAACCCAGCGGGCACTCACAAAGTCGGGACTGTAGGTCACCATGCCGAGTTGGAAGCGGGTGTCCATAGCCTGGTTCTCCAGAATGTCCACGCGAATCCTCTCCTCTTCCGTCTCCCCACCTGCAGCCCACACCACAGAGACCTAAGCGGCCAGGCCCAGCCACGCCCAGCGGACGCCCCCCGCCCCCGCCCTGCAGCCAGCCCCACTCACACAGGCCGTGCTTGCGGGCCAGGTAGCGCAGGATGGCGTTGCTCTGCGTGAGCTTGTGAGTCCCATCAATTAGGTAGGGCAGCTGCGTGGTGATCAGGGCAGTCAGCTGGGCTCCCGGGCTCCCAGCATCCCCTTCCCCGAGCAGGGGCAGACGGGACACCCGGCACCCTCTGTGCCCGGCCCATGGCAGGCTTTAAGCACACACTCTGTGCAGTGAGTGAGTGAGCTATGACACAGAACATCACAGAAAGGCTGCACAAACAGCATTGAAGAGGAGCTGGGCTGAGGGCTGTGCTCCTTAAATCTTCAAAGAGGTGATCTGTGACAGACACCTTGTACACACCCACACCCTGTCCCCTGCACCTACATTGGGAAAGTCCAGGCCCAGTGTGAATTTCTCACTCAGCCACTGGCTTCTGTCATAGTCGGGAGCTGTGGAGTAGATGAGGTGAGAACAAACCTCCCCAGTGTGCAGCCCTCTCCCCAGTACCCCCCTCTAGGAGTCATGGTAGACACCCCCTCCCCTGAGACAGGCATCTGGGATCTGAACCACCGGGTGTCATATCCAGGTCTGGGGGAAAGAGTGAAGGTAAGGGGTCTGAACCCTGCATGCAACAGGCTTCCAAAATGTGGGGATGTCTATGGGAGACCCCAACCCAATCACAGCCAGCGCCCTGCCTTGGGACACCACACCTGCTCGCTCTAGGGGACCAGGGAAGGGGCAGGCTCAGCTCCAGCTGGTGGGGGCTGCACAGGAGTGCAAAGGGTGGCCACAAGGGGTTGCTACGCGTCCGTAGCCATGGGCTGGGCAGAAGTCAGAGCAGGCAGGTGCATTACCGTCCCCCATCGTGTATCTCTTTTCCTCATAGCTGGTGTCCGTGTATTCCAGGAGCAGGCGGACGGTGTGGGCCATCTGAAGGAGATGACCCGGGACAAGGGACAGAGTTGGGGCGACTCTGCCTGCGGCCCCGTCTCCTCTAGGTGAGCCCCCACCCTGGGCCTACTGCCACTCCCTCTTCCCTCCCTTCCTCCTGCCCCCCCCCCCCACACACACACACTAGGCGCCAGCAGGGAGAACTCTGGATGGCCTCAGAGGCGTCCAGAAATTCCTCAGGAACCAGGGACTAAAGCCTCCCCAGCTGCCCAGGGCCCCGCCCCCGCCCCGCCGGCCGAGCGGACCGGACCCCTCGCTCACCCCGCGGATGTCCCAGTAACCCAGCGTCACAGACATGGTGCAGGTCCCGTGCTTTAGGCGCAATGGCCTAAGCAGGAAGGATCTGGGGCTTTTGAGAGAAGGTGCAGGGCAGGAGGGGCAGGGCTTGCTTCCAAGTCGCCCCTCCCAGCCCCGCCCTTCCGTGTTTGCCAGCTCAGGCCCCACCCATAGGAAGGAGCATGACCTAAGGCTGTCCCCAGGGTTCTCTGGAGGGCCTCAGCAAGCCTGTCCCTGGATGACTGTACTAGATCCCAGGGGTTGGCAGTGCCCTTGGCAGATGAGCCAGAGCTTAACACAGCGTCACAGTTCCCCCTCCTTCCTCTGCTGGCATCACTCCACCTTCATCCCCGCCCCTGCCCCCGCCTCCAGCTCTTCCCTAGGGGGTTCTAGGAAGCTAGCTGCAGGCTCAGGCCAAGAAGGTGGAGGTGGGTGGGAAACCATGGTTTAATTCAGCACCTACCACTGCAAGACAGTCGGGCCAGAAGCTCCTCCAGGCCTCCGTAAGCCAGACTCCAGAAGAACAGAACCCCTGAAATGGGTGGCACCTGCACAAGACACAGAGAACACAAGGGTGAGTCCCTGAGGACTGAGTCTCTCAGCAAAGAGTGAATATTCTGGCCCAGGGAGGGCACGAGGTGCCACCCCCAGAAATGTCCTGCCAAGCGGCTGGGTTTGGCTGTGTCTGGTTTGGTGTCCAGTTAGAGTGACAAGTTCATCGCAATGCAGTAGCACTGAGAGACAGGATCTTTAAGGGGGGGATAAGGTCCTAGGGCTCCTCACTCATTAAAAGATGAACTCACGTGCAGCAAAGTGCAGACTGTAAGTGACATACCATGGGCACGCACAATTGTGTGCTGTAAGTAATCACCACCCAGCTGGAGACAGAACATTTCCCGCACTCCACAAGGCCCTCAATGAATGAACTTCCACTCCTCCAAGGTCATCATTCATCTGATTCATCACCTCAGAGCCATTTTTCTTGTGAATTGATTTTCAGATAGACAGAAAAATACAGTAGGTTCTTACTTAATTATATCCGGATCCTTTTACTCAATAATATGTTCTTAATGCCCACCGTATGTTGAATGTATAACATCAGTTTATTTATTATTGTAGAAATATAATAATTCATTATGTGAATAATGGAACTAGATTAATAAACCACAAAGTAGTTCTTTCTCTTTCTTCTATTGATGATTGGAATTGTCATCAGTTATGACAAAAAAAAGGGGCTGTTTAAAATAAAGATGCCTTCAACATTATTGTGAAGACATAGGCAATCCTTGCTGGGTGCTGGGATTCCTGGGTTACAGGTAGAGTATCTTTAGCTCTAGTTGCTGTATCACGAGTCTAAAGTGGTCAGCCCACTAGCAGTGTCTCAGCTTCAGTTACTCCATGAATTCTCTAAAATTCGGAACTTTGAATGGAAACCATTCTAGTGGGGAAACACTAGGATCAAGCGATGCTTGTAACTTCTCTGCAGCCTGATGAGGTTGCGCATGTTTCCACACCAGATTGTCATCCTGCACATTCGCTTCTCAGGAATGCCTGCTTGGGGCAGGCGCTGTAGCACGGTCAGTTACGCCCTCTGTGACGCCAGCATCCCATATCAGAGTGCCAGCTCCAGTCTCGGCTGCTCTGCCTCCTCCCCAATTCCCCGCTGAGGTGCCTGGGAAAGCAGTGGAAGATGGCCCAAGTGTTTGGGCCCCTCCCACCCATGTGGAAGACTTGAATGGGGTTCTGGCTCCTGGCTTCAGCCTGGCCCAGCCCCAGCCATTGTGACCATTTGGAAAGTGAACCAGCAGATGGAAGATCTCTCCCTCTCTCTCTCTCACTCTCCATGTGTCTCAAATACATAAATATTTTCAAAATGCCTATTCAAGTCTTGACCTATTTTTAATGAGCTTTTACTTTGGTTATGTATTTTGGATAAGAGACCAGCTAGGGTTTGCACATGGCGGGAGAGTACCTCCCACAGGTTCCATTAGAATCTTGGTCCCCAGTGGGGAGATGTGCCAGGAGGCAGAGCCTTGACCAGCTGAGGCAGAGTGGAAGGAGGGTAGGTCAGGGGCTACCACTGTCATGGAGTTTAACAGTGGTCTTGCAGTGCTAATTTCTGCAAGAACTAAATAAGATAAAAGAGCAAGCTTAGCCAGCCCCTGAATCTCTGGTTTCCTAATCCCGGATGTTCTATCACCGTGCAACACTCTGAGCTAAATAAACCTCACTTCTTTACAACTACCCAGGCTCATGGAAGATACTGACACAAGACTTGCTGGCTTGCGATAATCTCTGCCACTGATCTTTGCCTGAATCGTGACCCACACACACTGTTGCTGGTGACACTGGGCATCGCTGAGCTATTACAAACTACCTCTTTGCAGCTCATCCCCCCTCCGTGAGTCAGCGTGTCTGCAAGAGGAGGCGATGCTGGGGCCCTGGTGACTGATGAGTGAGGGGCAGGGAGCCTGCGCTCAGGGTGCTCCCGCAGCAAGAAAAGCCTAGATTCCCAAGAGGCCTTCGGCTTGCAGCCTCAGGATGAGAGCCCAAACCCCTTTCTTTAGTGAAGACGCAGGCATCCACACAGGGATCCAGGGCACAGCAGCGTCAGTCTTCTCATCAGGAACGCTGATGCCAGAAACTAGTGGGGAAATCCATCGCAGGTCAGAAGGTCTCCACTCGGATCCCATACCCAGCCAGGCAACTAATGGAGTGAGCACCGGGATAAGACAGTATCAGTAGGCCCGGGGCTGGGGTGTAGCGTGTATAGCCGCCACCTGCGAGCCAGCTCCCATCGGCACCTTTTCAAGTCCCTACAGTTCCTCTTCCAACACAGCTCCCTGCTGATTCACCTGTGAAAGCAGCAGAAAATGTCCCAAGTACGTGGCTTCCTGCATCCACTTGGGAGACCCAGAAGAAGCTCCTGTCTCCTGGCTTGGACCTACTGGCCCAGCTCCAGCTGTTGCTGCCATTTGGGGAGTGAACCAGAGGATGAAAGACCTCTCTCTCTCTGTCTTTGCCTTTGTCTCTGTGCCTTTCTAATAAATAAATAAATCTTAAAAAAAAAAAAAGTCCTAGCACGATGAATAGCCATTTTTAAAAAAAGACAACATTGATCAGTAAATACAAGACTCAAAAATTTATTTTTGGTTCCTATGACAGCTGTGCAGCAGGTCTTGGGAGGCCCTCAAAGGCCGCTGAGAAAATGAGTAGACAGATTTTGAAACCCTTCATTTGAGGGTCATCAGAAAAGTTCATGACAAAAATGCATATTATGAAAAAGCTACACACAGAATTCAAACTTTCTTTTGCCCCAAAGTAAACAGATTACTTCATTTCCAAGAACATTGTGAAGAACTCTGACACAGCAACCTGTTGTTTTGTTGTGTCTTAAAGGTAGTATTTGTTATGCTGCTGATTACACGTACCATGTGCCACCCGCCCATTTTCACAGCTCAGATACCGGGAACATCCACAATGTGTTGCAGCCGTGACGACCACCCACCTCCATTACTGCTCTCCTCCTGCAAAACCGCAGATGGGAACATGACACCAATCCCCCCACCCCAGCCTGACCCCTGCAGCCACCTTCCATTTTCTGTCTCTCTGACTTTGGCCCCTACACTACGTCCTGGCACTGGAATCAGAAAGCTGTTGTCTTGCGGGACTGACGGGTGTCACTCAGCCTCATGCCCGCAAGGGTCACCCATGTTGCCTCGTGCTCAGAATTCCCTTTGGTTCGGGCTCAGCAATAGAGCCTGCAGGTGGGCATATCCTGTCCTCATCCACTCCTCTGCTGGGGGACACTGAGGTGGGTGCATCCCTGTCGTGAGTGGGGCTGTTGTGGTTGTGGGTGGACAAACAGACCTTCAAGAACTTGCTCTTTTTTTCCTTACTTGCCCAGAAATGGAATTCTTGCATAATATGTAATTCTAGGTTTTTTTTTTTTTTTTTTTTTTTTTTTTTTTTTTTTGTGAGGAACCACTATGCAGATTTGCATAATGGCTGGGCCATTTTACATTCACACCACGGAGCAAAAGTTTCCAATTTCCCCAAGCACACAGCACTTGCTTTGTCCTGCTTTGGGCCACAGCCATCACAATGCGTGTGGGGGGCGACCCCGTGCAGCGGCGCCTTGCCCTTCTCTGCTCAGTGCTGTTGGGCAACTTCCGGGTGCCTATTGTACATCTCCTCTGGGAAAGGTCGGCTCGAGGCCCTCACCCATTAAGAACTGAGCTGCTTGGTCTCACTGTTTCTGCACCACGTGCTTGTGTAATCTAGTCGTGCTGGTCACAGCCCTGGCTCATTCCTGCACGTATTATCCACGGTTGATTCTTCACAAACGTGGAGTGGGGAACTCAGCACAGACTGTGTGCCCTGCAAAGCCTGAATACCGGCCGCTTAGGGAAGATGCTCGCTGCCTCCTGTTCCAGATGGACGTCTACCACCTGATTTACAACATGTCACCTGAAACTTCCAGGACTTTTCTCTCTTCTGACTTAAAGTGTAAGAAAACTTTGGCTTAACTACTTTTGCACTACAGGTTTCAGAAGCATTTGGTTTGTCTGAACTCTGACCTTACAAACTGTATCTTTTTTTTTTTTTTTTTTGACAGGCAGAGTGGACAGTGAGAGAGAGAGAGAGACAGAGAGAAAGGTCTTCCTTTGCTGTTGGTTCACCCCCCAGTGGCCACCGCAGCCGGCGCAATGATCCGATGGCAGGAGTCAGGTACTTCTCCTGGTCTCCCATGGGGTGCAGGGCCCAAGCACTTGGGCCATCCTCCACTGCCCTCCCTGGCCACAGCAGAGAGCTGGACCGGAAGAGGGGCAACCGGGAAAGAATCCGGCGCCCCGACCAGGACTAGAACCCGGTGTGCCGGCACCGCAAGGCGGAGGATTAGCCTAGTGAAAGCGGTGCTGGCCAACAAACTGTATCATTTTAAATTAATCATTTATTTTTTACTGACGTTACCATCAGATCTACTGTGGATTTTGATTTAACTTCAAAGTGCAGCTTCAGGCAGTGATTGTACTGACAGATTCCAACAGGACAACCTTGTGCATGTAACCCTACCCATCCCTGGCTCTGATAACCCTTCCCAGAGCACCAGGCCCCAACGAAGAGTGACAGGCTGACACAGACTACTGAGAGGGAATTCTTCCACATTTCCAAACTTCCGGAACACCTCCTCTATGCCCCACCAGATCATAGGACTCAGGAAGACACAGAGGGATGCCTCCTCCATGGGTCTGTGACTCAGCTGGGGTTTCAAATACACACAGACAACAATGATTATACAGTGGGATGTTTTATTGAGAAACATCCTGAAACTGTAGACGAGAGCATCTGTATCAGGGAAAGCTTCCGGGAGGAGGTGACAGAGGGGTCTGCCCAAGCCTGCTCAGCCCCGTCCCCATCAGCCCAGCGGCTCTCAGAACCACGGCACGGCTGCACGTGGCCCTCAGTGCCCTCCCTCCAGGGTGAAGGAACGAGGAACCCGGGCAGAGGAGAAACCCAGGGCGAGGAGCAGAGCGACATGGAGAGGGCCCGGAAATGAACAAGGTCCCTCATAGCCCTGCCTGAGCACCCACTCCCCCCACACTAATCCTGCCCCACCCAGCCCCTGCTGTGGCAGCAGAACAAAGAAACCCCCCCAAGGTCTGCACAGTCAGCGCCCACTCCAGTGCAACTCAGGGAGGGGTAAGAAGGGCCCTGGCTGAGGTCAGGCCCTCCTGGGGACCAAACAGCACTGGGGAGTCCCCGCCTGGGAATAGGGCCGCAGCCCAGGTACAACCATGATTCTGGCAGTCGGGGAGATCAAACGGAGCCCACGAAGAGAGATGTGGACTGTGGGGTTGGCTTAAGGCAGGAAGAGCAGCCTTAGAGAGCCCATGGCTAGAAGGGTGGGGGCTGAGCCTGGCCAGAGCCTGCATGGGAGGGGCTGGCTCAGAATACAGGCAGGCAGCAGGCTTGGGGGATGAGGGGGAGGGTTGGAAGGTGAAAGGAGTGAGAAGCCAGAGGAGGGCCTGGGAGACCTGAGCTCCCAGCGCCACGCCCACCTCTTTCCAGGGCCCTATATTCCCCTCCACTTGGCCGTCTTTAAACACACAGGCACTCGGAGGAAGCGGCTGGACTTCATGTAGGCAGAAATCTTCGGCAGGCCCTGGAGTTGGAAACAGAAAGCACAAGGAGTCAGGGTCTGCGGCCCCACTGGGCTTCAGGCAGCCCCAGCGCATCACGGCAGGACCCCGACAGCGCCTCTGCCCAGGGCCTCACTGGCTGCAGGGAGTCTCATAGGACCACAGCCCTGCTGGGTCCACGCTGCCTTACTTACGACTCACGTCCCGCCTTCAAGAGAACTATGGGTAGGAGACGCTGACAGCGCGGGGCAGACTCAGAGCCCACCCGACTCCCCGCAGGGTCTGTTCCTGGCCACCTTCCACCCAAAGGAAACCCGAGTGTTACAGTGGGTCAGCTGCTTCCTCGGGGTTAAGGGACTGGGCAGGGAGACGGGCAGGACGCGGCCTGGCTCTGTCTCTCTCCCACTCTGCCTCCACCTCCCCCCCCACAAAGTCCCCATCACCACCATCTGCACAAACATTCTGCTTTTCACAATGAGGCTGCCGGCTTCCCTGGGATTGCACAAACAGGAGGGATGGCCAACGGGACAAAGGGGCTGAGCCCATGCCACGGCAGCCTGCAAAGCAGCCCGGCTCTCACCCAGTGACTCTGCAAGCCCTGAACTTAGGGAACAGGAGGAGCTGAAGCAGCAAAGCAAGGCCAGGCCAGGCTCCACCCACTCCCCCTTGGACGCAGGAAGTCCTCACTCCTGCACTCAGTGTCTGCGCCTGATCTCACTGCCTCAGCCCCTCATCCTGAGCCCTGCTCCACACACAAGTCAGGACACGCATTGCCAAGTCATCTACACCAGGACAGCCGTGCCCAGGGACTTCCTAAAGAACTCAGTGGGGTGCATGGTGTTCTGGACCTGATGGGCCTGGCCTGTTTGGGCCGCAGGGTCGCACACAGATCTAATCTCTGTCTCTCCTCCCGGGATCACAGCATTGAGCCGACTGTTGCATAATCGCCAAGGCCACAGGCCTGGACCTGATCCAGAGCTGATGAGAAGGTGCTGAGAAGGCAAGCTCTGGATGGGAGTGGACCAGGAAAAGACTGTAGGCTGAAAAACCTGTTCGACAAATGCCTGATATTTGGAATTCTGTGATAAAGTAGGATTTGTTGGGAGCAAACAAGCCGTCCCTGGGAGATGGACGTGCCCGTGTGTGAGGTCAGGGCTCTGCTCCTCAGCACCACCACCCACCCCCCAGCTCTGCGGAGCCTGCAGCTCTATGCTCAGGTCCAGCATGGAGTCACCATGCACGTGCATCCGTGCAAAAACAGGCCCTGCGCTACGTCACAGGCAGAACAGTGGGGCGCTGCATCAAACAAGACGGAGGGAGGGAGTGGAAGGAAGTCTGCATCATCCCACAATCAGGACAGGATCCTGCACCAGGGGCGCCTGCATCACATCCATCCCGGCACCTGCACAGCCCTGGGACCTCAGTGCTTCCCCACAGGGACCTGATTGGTGGGAGCACACTGTCCATCAAGTATGATCGCTGCCAGTGTCCCTGATGCTAACACTCAATCCTCCCTGGTCTCAACCCTCCTGAGGCCAGCTGCACACACGGCTGAATGTCCTGCCTCTCCCGTAGAGTCCTGGGAGGGGAGACACAGCCTGCACAAGGGCCTGAGGCTGCGCCTCTTAGCACAAAATTGGGAGAATCAACCAACTGCTGCTCACAGCCATAAGAGACTCACAGGGAGACCAGTATAGCTCAGACTGGCTCTGGGACCCCAAGCAATGGCCCACCACATGCAAACTCAGTTTCTTTATGTCACAAGGGAGTTACAATTGGATCCACCTGGGGTACACCTTGTAGATACACCTGACTCAACTGACGTAAGATTCGAAGCCTGGGTCCTCAGTTCCCAGCTGGGCTGCACTTTAGCTCCAGGACTCTGAGCATGGAGGGACCGGAACAGGGAAAAGACAGCGCAGGGGGAGGAGGCTCAGGGGGTCACCTCGAAGCGGGACATGAAATCCTTCAGGTTTGGGAACGCGTCCAGGCACCCAGGCACAAATATCCGGTTCTGGTCAAGAACGTCGTAGACAAGGAAATCGGCGAAGGTGATCTGCAGGAGCCAGGACGACAGAGCTCAGTCCCAGAAGAAGACCACCCCCCCTTCTGCCCCACCCCACCCCCACCCCCACTCTACCTTGTCCCCTGCGAACCAGGGCCGCTTCCCCAGGAACTGCGAGTACAGCTGCAGCTTCTCAGGGAGCCCCTTCAGGTACTCGGGCTTGAGCTTCTCCTGAGGCAGAATCAGCTGTCACCACCCTCAGACACACAGCCCTGCAGACAGGCACCGCCCAGTGCTGCCCGGCCCCGCTGGCCAGGGCTGAGCAACAGAGTGGCCCTGGGCAGTGCCCCCCTTCCACTTCGTTCATCAGCACTGAATAGACACCTACTGGGTACCACACCCTGTCTCACAGCAACGTGAAGTCACAGAGGAACCCAGCACTGTCCCTGAACCTGTCACCACCGAAGTCCACAGAACCTCTAAGGGTCAGCCAGGAGTGCCATGAGCACTGGCTTCCCCTGGGCTCAGACGTGGGGTGAAAGCAAAGAGACAAAGAACTGAGAGATCTCAGGAGAGCAGCTGAACCCTACCCGGTGGGCGGCAGGGGAACGGAACAGGTATCTGCAGATACAGAAGAGGAGACTTCAACACTGAGGGATGGAGGGAGAGGAACAAAGGTCCTTGGATGACCTGGGCTGCCCATCGGGAACTAAGCTTATCCCTGTGGGGGCACGGAGACAGCCCTGGGAAACAGGGCACCCATCTGATGACGCCCCCCTCTTGGACTACTGCAACTCATATACTGGGACTCTGTACCCAGGCGCTGGCACATGGTGGGAACAGCTGGGAAAGACAACCCTTGATGAGAGTCAAAGGTCAGATATTAACTATATTCTGCGGCAAATTTCATATTTAGAAACTGAAGTTTCCCTCCAGGGCATCTTGATGTATCGTAAGTTTTGAGAAACTGATTCAAAGATATTATTTCACCACACTTACAAGGTATGGAATCAACAAGTTGGACAGATAGGAATTTCTGAAGGAGCGGGGAGTTCATTGGCAAACATGACAGGTGCAGATGCGAACACAAGAGCACAATTCCTCACTGATCCCTGCCACGTCCAACCCAGCGGGCACTCACAAAGTCGGGACTGTAGGTCACCATGCCGAGTTGGAAGCGGGTGTCCATAGCCTGGTTCTCCAGAATGTCCACGCGAATCCTCTCCTCTTCCTTCTCCCCACCTGCAGCCCACACCACAGAGACCTAAGCGGTCCAGCCCAGCCACGCCCAGCGGACGCCCCCCGCCCCCACCCTGCAGCCAGCCCCACTCACACAGGCCGTGCTTGCGGGCCAGGTAGCGCAGGATGGCATTGCTCTGCGTGAGCTTTTGAGTCCCATCAATTAGGTAGGGCAGCTGCGTGGTGACCAGGGCAGTCAGCTGGGCTCCCGGGCTCCCAGCATCCCCTTCCCCGAGCAGGGGCAGACGGGACACCCGGCACCCTCTGTGCCCGGCCCATGGCAGGCTCTAAGCTCACACTCTGTACAGTGAGTGAATGAGCTATGACACAGAACATCACGGAAAAGTACTGCAGAGAACCAGGGAGGGCAGTGGTGAGCACAAGGCCCTGACCTCTGACCTCTAAGCTGGGGACTGAGACTGAGGCACAGGCACCTTCCACCTCCCCCACACCATCCCTCCTCCCTCCCCCTCCCCTGCACCTACATTGGGAAAGTCCAGGCCCAGCGTGAACTTCTCACTCAGCCACTGGCTTTCTTCATAGTTGGGAGCTGTGGATTAGATGAAGTGAGAACAAAACCTCCCCAGTGTGCAGCCCTCTCCCCCAGGACCCTCCGTGGAGTCAGCAGAGAGACCCCTTGCTCCCCCTGACACACGCATCTGAGATGGGAATGCCTCACACACTTACAGTCTGGGGGTTGGTGAGCTGGGGAAATAATGATTTCAAGCAGTTTGAACTCCTCATGTCACAGGCTTACAAAATGTGTGGGGAAGTATCTTGTAGAACCCAATCCGGCCGGCGCTGCAGCTCACTAGGCTAATCCTCCGCCTTGCGGCGCCAGCACACCAGGTTCTAGTCCCGGTCAGGGCACCGATTCTGTCCCGGTTGCCCCTCTTCCAGGCCAGCTCTCTGCTGTGGCCAGGGAGTGCAGTGGAGGATGGCCCAAGTCCTTGGGCCCTGCACCCCATGGGAGACCAGGAGAAGCACCTGGCTCCTGCCATCGGATCAGCGCGGTGCGCCGGCCACAAAGTGCCTGCCGCGGCGGCCAACGGAGGGTGAACCAACGGCAAAAGGAAGACCTTTCTCTCTGTCTCTCTCTCTCACTGTCTCTCTCTCTCTCTCACTGTCCACTCGGCCTGTAAAAAAAAAAAAAAAAAAAAAATCCAATCACTGATACAGGGGTGCCCAGCGCCCTGCCTTGTAAGACCAAATGCATCTTCTAGGGGACACAGAACCGACAGGGTCAGGTGGGCAGTCACCCCTTTGGTCACCCCTTTACTGAGAACTCAGTTGTTGGGATCCTGCCACTCCCTAGGCCCTATGCACAGAAGATCCTTCTAGGGGTCTGTGGTTTGGCCATCAAGACTCGCGTCAGCGGGAACCGCAGGGAGGGACTGTGACAGTGCGGCTCATCACGGTGCTTCTGTGCCCTGAGACGGCACTGAGGCTGGGGTGGGAGACGGAGGCCGTGCTGCCCAGGGCCAGGACTCCCAGGAGCTGGAAGCCAGGCCCCGAGCACAGCTGGCCCTGCAGAAGGAGGAGCAGGTGCTGCAGGACGAGGGCGGACTGGACTTGCAGGCCTCAGAAGCACCCACGGGGCCGGGAGGTCACGGCAGTGGGTGAAGTGGGTCTGTGAGAGGCGGCAGGGAGAAGTGGGGATTAGGGGCGCTGGGAAGTGGTCTGAGAAGGGGTTGTGTCCTGTTGTTAGCGCAGAGACTCATCCCAGTGCTGTGGAATATCTGAAGTTCATGTGCTCCCTGCTGACTGCAACATGTGGACCAGCTCTGCCTTTTTAAATGGCTGCTGTGCTGGGCAATCTAAACATACTAGATCTAAATGGGCTGAAGTCTGATGGAGCGGTCTCTGACCTGGATCCCATAACTCCTTCCAGCCCACTGCTGACTGTCCAACACTCTCAAGGCAAATACAAAGCAATTCAACATAAGATGGCCTCAGAACTTTAGAAATAAAGTATCAGATATAATTACAACAGACAAATTAAAATGTGCCCTTTTTTATTGGAATTTTTAAATTTAATTTTACTTTCTCTTTTTATCTTTCTCTCTCTTTTTTTGTGCTTTGCTTTGATCCAGAGGGGGATTTTTTCTTTTACTGTTTCGTTTTCCTTAATCATCCGGCGGCAGAGAGTGTCAGGTCTGCACTTGGATGGGGAGAGTCTTCATGTTGGGACTCAGAGCATGCACTGCACAAGCATCGCATTCCCTCGACCTTTGCTGGCCCTCACGGAGCTGTCACTCCTTGTCGCCTCCAGGGAAGTTCCTCTCACTGCATGTACTGCCATCACGGTTCTAATTCTTGGGCCTGACCCCAAATGCCATGACCACTGAAATGATTTTAAAGTCTCTTAAAAATCCCCTGGGGACAAACAGGAAATCCAGGAAGTATGTACTTTTCTTAAATCTGGATATAAAATAAAATAAAAATCACTACTCACAAGATATTGCCAAACTGGAATTAAGAATAATTTTTCTACGTTCCAGCCATGTTAAGAATCAGATTGAAGGGGCCCACGTTGTGGCACAGCAGATTAAGCTGCACAGCTGCAGAGGGTTAAGCCGCTTCCAATCCAGCTCTGCTTATGTGCCTACTGGCAGCAGAAGATGACAGAGTACTTGGGGCCCTGCTACCTCATGGGAGACTTGGATGGACTTCTACTTCCTGGTATCAGCCAGGCCCAGCCTTGGCTGTTTGGGAGTGAACTGGCAGATGGATGATCTCTCTCCTCTCTCTCTCTCTCTCTCTCTCTCTCCTCTGTTACTCTGCCTTTCAAACTAATTAAATAAACCTTTTTTTTATTTGAAAAAATAAAGTTTAATAAAGTTTCAAGAGGGTAGAAGGATAACACAACTCAATGTATAAAAAAGTATGGAAAGCAATAATACTACGAAAAAAACGAACCTTCCACCAATATCCTTGTTAAAGCAATAGCCAAGGAAATATTTTCTAAATTCATACAGTATTAGTCCAATAACAAAACCAAAAAAGGAAAGTGCAAATCAATAAAAATCAGACTTAAGAAAGGAGATTTAAAAATTTGTACAGGGGCTGGCACTGTGGCGTATCGGGTAAAGCCACCACGTGCAGTGCTGGCATCCCTTACGGGTGCTGGTTACATTCCTTGGGACCCTGCACCTGTGTGGGACACCCAGAAGAAGCTCCTGTCTGGCTTCGGATCTGCGCAGCTCCGGCCATTGCGGCCCTCTGGGGAGTGAACCAGCAGATGGAAGACCTCTCTCTGTCTCTGTGTCTCTGACTCTTTCTCTTTCTCTCTGTCTCTCTGTAACTTTGCTTTTCAAATAAATAAATAAATGAATCCTTTTTAAAAAAAAAAATTGTACAAACGATTTTGGGGCCGGCGCTGTGGTGTAAAGGGTAAAGCTGCTGCCTGTGGTGCCGGCATCGCATATGGGCACTGGTTCTAGTCCCGGCTGCTCCACTTCCCAGTCAGCTCTCTGCTGTGGCCCGGGAAGGCAGTGGAGGATGGCCCAAGGCCTTGGGCCCTGCACCCGCATGGGAGACCTGGAGGAAACTCCTGGCTCATGGCTTTGGATCAGCGCAGCTCTGGCTGTTACAGTCATCTGGGGAGAAAACCAGCGGATGGAAGACCTCTCTCTCTCTCTCTCTGCCTTTGAAGCAAATAAATAAATCTTTAAAAAAATTGTAGAAACGATTTCTAAACTGGGAGAACATTCTGCTTTATCAGCATGTTACTGCTACAGCAAGGGCAACAAATATGAGTATCACAACCATGTGATAAAAAGAGAAAGAGCTGAGTGTAGCGGTGACAGAAGGCATAGCAACAGGACACGGGGTCTCTGGGAAACTACAGGATACTTTTCATAACTTTGCAAAAACAAATGTATTACGTAAATGGTTGTAAACTGTAGACCAGCATGGACACGCGGTGAGGATGTCACTCAATGAGCCTAAATTCAAACATCAGGAAAGTTACATTAGGGAAAAGAATATGGGCGCAGCCGCATGGGGCGCGCTGTGTGGATCAAGCTGGCGGCCTGCGGCGGTCCCGTGGCCCCACCGCTCCGCCCCTAGGTGGCCCAGAGCTGGCGGCACCGGGGCGGCAGGCCGAGCCCGCGGGGCCCCAGGCGGAGGCGGAAGCGGGCGCGGCGCCATGGGGAGGATGGAGGCCAGAGAGGAGCGCCCGCGCTGCAGCCCGCGGGACCGCGCCCCCGCCGCCGCCCTGTGGGAGCTATGCATTTGGGATATGAATTCATTTGAAAAACCACTGTGGGGGTATGAATGTGATTTCTGATGAAACTGGATTGGAATAATTTTGATGATCTTTGTATATATATATATATATATTTTTTTTTTTTTAAATTTTGCCTTTGACTTAAAGTGCCATGAGAAAATTTGCATACTGCAAGGTGGTCCTAGCCACCCCTTGATTTGGGTCCTCTTGGATATGTTCCTGCTGCTTTACTTCAGTGAATGCAACAAATGTGATGAGAAAAAAGAGAGAGGACTTCCTGCCAGGGATGTTCCAGAGCCCACACAAAAGCCTCATGAAGTCCTGGAGAAATGGGAAACAGTAGTTATTCCTAAAGAGCATCAAGAAAAGAGGAAAGAGACGTTTAGAACCAATCAGCTCAATTTAATGGCGAGCGAGCTGGTTGCACTCAACAGATCTTTACCAGATTTGGGCTAGAAGGGTAACACAAAGGTGTCTCCAGATAGTCTTCCTGCAACAAGTGTGTGATTGCTTTCCACAATGAGGCTTGGAGCACACCTCTGCGAACTGTTCACAGTGTCATCAGTCGCTCACCAAGACACGTGATAGAAGAGATTGTTCTAGTAGACGATGCCAGTGAAAGACTCTTTGAAAAGACCCCTAGAGAGTTATGTGAAAAACATTAAAGGTACCGGTTCATGTAATTCGAATGGAACAACGTTCTGGACTGATCAGAGCTAGGCTAAAAGGAGCTGCCCTGTCAAAAGGCCAAGTGATCACCTGTTTGGATGCTCATTGTGAGTGAGCAGTGGGGGGAGCTGGAGCCTCCCGTAGCCAGGATCAAACAGGACCGGAGAACAGTGGATATTTGAGGAGGAGAAAACCCAGGAATTTCCTTGAGGATTTGGCAGTGTGGAGGAACTTTGGGAATTGTTACTGCTCACATGTTGGACATGTGTGTCATAAAGCTACGCCTTACACATTTCCAAGAGGCACAGGGCAGGTTATCAGTAAAAATAACAGACGACTTGCAGAAGTGTGGATGATGAATTCAAGATTTTTTTCTAGATAATCTCTCCAGGTGTAACACACGTAGATTATGGAGATTTATCATCAAGACTTGGTCTCAGACACAAGCTACGGTGCAAACCTTTCTCTTGGTACCTAGAGAATATTTATCCTGATTCTCAAATTCCATGTCACTATTTCTCATGGGGAGATCGAAATGTGGAAACAAATCAGTGTCTTGATAACACGGCTAGAAAAGAGAATGAAGAAGTTGGAATTTGCAATTGTCACGGTATGGGAGGGAATCAGGTTTTCTCGTATACGGCCAACAGAGAAATTAGAACAGATGGCCTGTGCCTGGGTGTTTCCAAACTTCATGGCCCAATCACAATGCTCACATGCCACCACCTAAAAGGCACCCAGCTCTGGGAGTATGACCCAGTGAATTAACCTGACGGCATGTGGAAGTGATCAGTGCCTGGACAAAGCCACCCAAGAGGATAGCCAGGTGCCCAGCATTAGAGACTGCCATGGAAGCCGGTCACCGCAGCGGCGTCTTCGACACGTCACACTTCCAGAAATAGTCTGAGACCAAATTTACAAAAAAAGAAAAAATAATGATCGACTGGGCTACCTCAGCATACATTCCTGCCACACTCTGCAGGAAGAAAAAAAAAAAAAAAAAAAAAAAGTGCTTTCCTCCTGTGCAGGATGTAAGGGTTCCCAGCCATGGAATGGAGACTTGGACTCTGCCAGCTCTGCACCAGCTGTGACCCAGCCTTCCTGTCCAAGGGCGGGAAACTGCAGAGTAGTGAGACTGCGCACTGACCTTGACAAGGGCCGCAGGATCTCTCCTCAAGAGCCATGGGAAAGACCATCCAGACAGTGAAACAGGCAACAATATGCTTTCCGGAGAGCTACCCTTTATGGTTTGCCTGCACAACAGTAAGTCCTACTGAAGTGCTGTCATGGTGAAGAGATTTCCAAGAATTTTTTCCTGATTAGAACTGGTCGCCAGTATATTAAATATTGATATAAAAATAAATGAAAATGAACTGGAATCGGATTCAGAATCATGAAAACATTTTTGCAACAATAAAAACTGTACTCAAACAGTATTTTTCACTTTATGTTTCTGTGTGGGAGCAAACTTTTGAAATCTTATATAAAATATTCCTAAACAAAAAAGTAGAAAAGAACATGTGCTCACACACGGGATGCAGGGGCAGAGCCCCACGGAGAGGCAGGAAGGCAGGGTGAGAGAGAAAGGGAGGAGACACCATCAAGGAAAGGGTTGACGTCTGGGGTGTACAGGAATTCTTGGCAAGCAGTCTCAATGTTTGCTATTATATAAAAATTAAAAAATATATAGACACGCAGCATGTGATCCAGGACATACAGCCATGATTAACTGAAATAAAAGTTTCATCAAATAGGATTTGTCTCATCTGTAAGAGTTGCATTTTGAATTTTATTTTTTCTTTTATTTTTTTTCTAAATGGGAGCCTCTGTCCACCACACCAACGGTCTTCAACAGAAGGCTCTGCCCCAGGGGACACTGGGCGGTGTCCAGAGGCTTTGGGAAGTGCTCCTGGCACCTGGTGGGCAGGGCTTGGGTGTGCTGCCAGCACCTGCAATGCCCAGCACAGCTCAGATCAGAGACTCGTGTGATCCCAGTGCCTGGGTGCTGGGGCTAAGCAGCCTACCCCAGACGCCCCCGTGGGTGAAAAGCGTCAACTAGGGTGCAGGCATTGTGGCCCGGTGGGCTAAGCTATTGTTGGCAGTGCTGGCATCACGTATCAGAGTACCTGTTTGAGTCCTGGCTGCTCTGCTTCTGATGCAGCTCCCTGCTAATGCACCTGGGAAAGCAGCAGAAGATGGCCCGAGTACTTGGGCCCCTGCACCCGTGTGGGGAACCAGAATGGAATTCCTGGCTCCTGGCTTCATCCTGGCCTAGTCCTGACTGTTGTGGCCATTTGGGGAGTGAACCAGCACGTGCAAGATCTCGATCTGCCTCTCCATCTCTCTCTGTGTCACTCTGCCTTCCAAAAAATAAGTGCTTCAACTGGAAAACCACTGCCCTCCAAATTCAGGCCAGCAGGAAGGAGCCCAGGGAGCCTCCCTGCTGTGGCAGTGGGTGGGGCTTGCAAGGAGCATCAAGGAATGAAGCTTGCCCTGGCGGCAGTCCTGCAGGCATCGAGGTGCACATCAGGAAAGAGAGGAGGAGACTGTGACAAAGCCTACTGGGGGAAAGGCTGGGCAGCAGGCTCGCCCAGGGCTCAGGCTAGGGAGCGCTGTGAGCTTCCAGCACGGCTCTCAGCACGTTGCACAGGCCCGGGCAGTGCTGGTGTGCTCATTCCGTAGGAGCTTAGGCAGGAGGAACTGAACTTGCTTCTAAAGCTATCCGCCATGACTGAGAAGGGTGTGCAGAACACTCCCACAAGTCACTGCCTCGCTCAGCTGGGACCCTCCCTGCATTTAACATCTCTGAAAGTTGGATGTGTGAACTGATGGCGCCTGGGTGTGCACAGCAGGATGGGGGTCACCATAGCAGCAGCTCTTCCCGCTCTTCCTGCAGCTGTAACGCCTCCCAGGGCCGCACAGTGAATCAGAGAAACCGCAGGCCGGCGGATGATTTGCCCTGTGCGAGCCCCTAAGGCACTGGCGATGAACAGGGAGGCTCGGGCCTTCTCTGTGCAAACCTCATGGTGTTGTCTATAAGGCAGCTCTGCAGTGCGTTCCAAATAGAACCCCCACCCCCACCAATAAACGGATACGGTCTGGTCTTTTTTTGTTACATTTGGTTTTACCTGCTTCTGCATTGATTCTTGTGTATTTGTCCATTGTGTGTGCCAGTCAGAGTTCTCCACGGAAAGATTCCATAGAAGCAGCGTGTATACAACTTATGACTATTCATACACTAATTATAAACGTGTACATGTGTGTGCAATGCAAACTCAGGATTATGGGGGTGAAGTGCCACCTGCAAGCAGGTGTGATTAAGATCACGTGTGAGGCTGAGAAGGGGTTGGGGGATGATGGCCTAAGTCTCAGCTCAAGATTAAAGGTCAGGGACTGGCGCTGTGGTGTAGCAGGTAAAGCTGCCGGCTGCAGTGCTGGCATCCCATATGGGCACCGGTTCGAGTCCCGGCTGCTCCACTTCCAATCCAGCTCTCTGGTATGGCCTGGGAAAGCAGTGGAAGACGGCCCAAGTGCTTGGGCCCCTGCACCCACATGGGAGACCCAGAAGAAGCTCCTGGCTCCTGGCTTTGGATCAGCCCAGCTCCAGCTATTGTGGCATCTGGGCATTCCAGATGTGAACCAACAGATGGAAGACTTCTCTCTCTCTCTCTCTCTCTCTCTATGTGTGTGTGTTTGTGTCTCTCTCTCTCTCTGCCTCTGCCTCTCTGTAACTCTGCTTTTCTTAAAATAAATAAATAAATAAATAAAGGTGAGAGAACCGTGCCCACACCCAGAAACAAGACGTTATCAACTATCCTGGCATCTCTCCGCCCAGCCAAGTTAACTGATAAAATTAATCACCATGGATTGGCGCTCTGGCACAGTGATTTATGCCTCCACCTGCAGTGCCAGCATCCCATACGGGCACCGGTTCAAGTCCCAGCTGTTACACTTCTGATCCAGCTCCCTGCTAATGCACCTGGAAAAGCAGTGGAAGATGGCCCAAGTGCTTGGGCCCTTGCACACGCATGGGAGACATGGAAGAAGCTCCCGGTTCCTGGCTTCAGCCTGGCCCAGCCCTGGCCATTGTGGTTATTTGGGGAGTGAACCAGTGCATGGAAGATCTCTCTCTCTCTCTCTCTCTCTCTCTCTCCCCCTCTCTCTCCCCCCCACTCTGTATTTCTGCCTTTCAAATAAATAAACCCTGGGGAAAACAATAAGCAGCACATTGTATGATAGTAAACCTAGAACAGAATCACCACGATTACATTGTGCCTGTAAGAGATAAAGCTTTTGACTGCGCAGCTCCCATTTCAACATTTCTACAGGAAGTGACTAACCCACGAGGAGATAATGGAGAAGCAGAGTTTTACACAGGGTGATCCATGGGCAAGAAGATTCATAGAGAACAATTCATGAGCTGGAAGCAAGCCCCACCGGAGACAATTAAAAAGACACAGGTGGAAACTTGTCCCAGAGGTACCCAGGGCAGTGGGAGATGAACCAGGAAAGGCGTTCCCAGGGCAGCCAGGCAGCCCACGGGGAGGGGCACCTGGAAGGCGTCTGAGAAAACAGCGGAAGGAGGGGTGATGAAAGGGGGCTTCGTGGGGCCGGCGCTGTGGCGTAGCAGGTAAAGCTGCCGCCTGCCGTGCTGGCATCTCGTGTGGGCACCTGTTTGAGTCCCAGCTGCTCCTCTTCCAATCCAGCTCCGTGCTGTGGCCTGGGAAAGCAGTAGAACCAAGTGCTAGGGTCCCTGCACCCAAGTGGGAGACCGGGAAGAAGCTCCTGGCTCCTCCTCCGGATGGGTGCAGCTCCAGCCATTGCAGCCAATTGGGGAGTGAACCAGTGGATGGAAGACCTCCTTTCTCTCTCTCTCTCTCTCTCTCTCTCTCTCTCTCTCTCTCTGCCTCTCCTTCTCTCTCTGTGTAACTCTGACTTTCAGATCAATAAATAAATCTTTTAAAAAAGAAAAAGAAATAAAGAAAGGGGGCTTCACAGTGAGGAAAAGTGTCCTCTCTGTGGGGGATGCCTGGGCCCCACCCATTGAGACGTGTTGGGGGGCAGTGCCTGCACCCCAGGAAGCCAGGTCCTTCAGAGAAGCCTGGGGGAGCTGGGCTGAGCTCCCGGAAAGGACACAGCCTGCGATGGGCAGGCTGGCGGGGGTGGGGTAACGGCAGGAGAGGGACTTTGCTGTCATTGGTGGGAGCTGGGACTTCTAAGGGCATAGAAGGAAAGAGGCAGAAAAGGCTTGAGGGTGAGGAGATGAGGAGGAGGAGGAAGGACGAGGAGGCAGTGCCCGCTCTCTGCCAGGCTTTCTCAGAAGCCGAGTTTCAAATTTAGTCCTTTGACCTTGGGACTTGCAGCTGGGCCCCTGGAAATGGCCAAGAAATGTAGCTCTCAGGGGCCAGTGCTGTGGCATAGTGGGCTGGACCTAAGCCTACAGTGCCAGCATCCTATATGGGCACCAGTTCTTGTCCCGGCTGCTTCTCTTCCGATCCAGCTCTCTGCTATGGCCTGGGAAGGCAGTGAAGATGGCCCCAGTCCTTGGGCCCCTGCACCCACGTGGGAGATCTGGAAAAAGCTCCTGGCTCCTGGCTTCGGATGGGCGCAGCTCTGGCTGTTGCGGCCACTTGGGGAGTGAACCAGTGAAGGGAAGACCTCCCTCTCTCTCTTCCTCTCCTTCTTTCTGTGTGTAACTCTGACTCTCAAATAAATAAATGGTTTTTTTTTAAAGGGGATACTAACCAGATATGATGCTTGTATTCCAATAGAACAGGATGTCTAGATGGTGGCTAGCTGATGGCTGTGCTTATGTTAATGTTTATCCCAGACAAAAATAAGAACTGATAAAACTAAGAAATAGGGGGCTGGTGCTGTGGCGCAGTGGTGTAAAGTCCTGGCCTGAAGTGCCTGCATCCCATATGGGTGCCGGTTCGAGTCCCGGCTGCTCCTCTTCCGATCCAGCTCTCTGCTGTGGCCTGGGATAGCAGTAGAAGATGGTCCAAGTGCTTGAGCCCCTCCACCTGTGTGGGAGACCAGGAAGAAGCTCCTGGCTCCTGGCTTCAGATCAGACCAGCTCCGGCCATTGCAGCCATCTGGGGAGTGAACCAGTGTATGGAAGACCTCTCTCTCTGTCTCTACCTCTCTCTGTAACTCTGTCTTTCAAATAAATAAAATAAAATCTAAAAAAAAATTAAGAAATAGGCACTCAATGGACCGGCGTTGTTGTGTAATGGCTTAAGCTGCCATTGCAATGCAGACATCCCATGTGGGTCCTGGTTCAAGTCCCAGCTGCTCCACTTCTGATATAGCTCCCTGCTAATGCTCTTGAGAAAGCAGCAGAAGATGGTTCAACTGCTGGGGCCCCTGCGCCCATATGGGAGACCTGGAAGAAGCACCTGGTCCCTTGGGTTCGACCAGACCCAGCTCCAGCCATTGTGTTCATTTGAGGAGTGAACCTGCAGATGGAAGATCTCTTTGTATCTCTCCCTCTTTCTCTCTAACTCTGCCTTTTAAAAAAATAAAATAAATTTTAAAAAAGAAAAAGGAAGGAAGGAAGGAAGGAAGGAAGGAAGGAAGGAAGGAAGGAAGGAAGGAAGGAAGGAAGGAAGAGGCTCCCTGGCTCCAACAGTCTCTGTATCATCAAACCCCCACTTCCAAGGAGTTGAAAATTATTTTTTTTAATTTGTTCTCCTTGATGCACCTTAAATCAGGTCAATTTTCAAAGAAATTTTCAAGTTAAGGTTAACACTCCTGGTAACAAAATCAGGATTTTACTTAGGGCTTAAAATGGTTATGTTTTGTATACAAAACCTTTGTAAACAGACATCTAAACTAATGAGTAAGCAAATACCTTTGACCTCTTCTTAAAAAGGAGAACTGAAAAAATATGTACTTTGCCATGCCAAAGGCTTCTCTTTCTTTCTTTTTAAAAAATATTTATTTATTTATTTATTTGAAAGTCAGAGTACACAGAGGGGAGAGAGGGAAAGAGAGAGAGTGAGAGGTCTTCCATCCGCTGGTTCACTCCCCAAGTGGCCGCAATGGCCAGAGCTACACTGATCCGAAACCAGGAGCCAGGAGCTTCTTCCGGGTCTCCCACATGGGTGCAGGGGCCCAAGCACTTGGGCCATCTTCTGCTTTCCCAGGCCACAGCAGAGAGCCGGATTGGAAGTGGAGCAGCCAGGATACGAACCGGCGTCCTTATGGGATGCTGGCACTGCAGGCGGTGACTTTACCCACGATGCCACAGAGCTGGCCCCCAAAGGCTTCTATTTCTAAACCTCTCTCCTCACCTCCCCAAAAGGAAGGGTGTGACAGGAGGAAATCCACCTGAGTATAACTCAAGTAAGGGGAAGGGTCTCTTCCTTCAAAACCTGGGCTGGGAACCCATTTCTGCTGGGGGTACCAGTAGCTGAGTCAGGGCAAATTTCCTTACAGCAATACCCCATACAAGGCTTAAATGCAGAAGCACACACAGCAGGGTACTGCGGGGCCTGCAGTCTTTCTCCCACCACTGATTTGTTAAATTGGAAATGTTCAAGCCCAACATATAAAGCAGATCCTCAGAGAATGACTGCATTGCTTACCACTAGCCTTGCAAGTCATCACCCCACTTGGCAAATATTCTGTGTACTTCTGGTTAGCAAAGCATAGTTATGGACGAAGCAGGAGAAGAAGCACAAAGCCCCCATGAAGGGAACCCTAATCAGACTCTTGGTCCTATAACTGTCATCCCAACCTCAGAGCTTGATGCGTCCTAATGTAGAGGGAGACAATGTAAGAAAGGTAAGAAAGAAACTATGGGAGGTGTGCTCGGGCCAGGCTTGGGGCAACAGCAGGACGACGGGGTAAATCATCAGGCTGCCCTCCTAAATCCTGCCGCTCTGCCGCCTATCCAGGAAAATGAGCTCCTTCACCGTGGTTGCTTGGAAACCTTAGGGACTATTTACTCCAGCAAAATGGACCTGTTGGAGCAGCCCCCGCCTGAGCTTGACTGGGAGTGCCTCCCGGACGGGAGCAGTTTTGCAGAGAGTGGACCACGAAGGGCCAGGTGTGTGGTGGGCACAGCACGACAGGTGCTGGAAGCAATGACACTGCCGCCCAGGATTTCAGCCCAGAAAGCTCAATCGACCTCTGTGACGGGAGCTCTCCAGCTATCAACAGGAAAGAAGGTGAACATTTACACAGTCCCCAGCTACGTCTTCATGACTGCGCATGCTCACTGTGCTATTCGGGAGGCCAGGGCGTTCCTGACAATAGCAAATATGTACGCTAAACACGCAGCTGAGAACCTGACTCATGCAGGCAGTGCCGGGGTGAGAACAGGCGACCACGATGCACTGCCCCAGTCGCCATAAGATGGACACATGACACCTGGCTGTGTGTGTCTACATAGCACACATAGCATTTCGCTGTCAAAGCAGCAGCTAAAGGAAAGAGCTTTCTCGGGGCCTTGACACTCCAGGTTGATTTAGTCCAATATAAAAAAATCATCATACTGAGAAAAATGAGACAAGAGCAAAAGACTGGGTTTTTGACACTTGGGATAACACCCTCCGGTGGAGACAGAGCTCCCACGGACTCGTCCTGATACCCAAGGCCCTGGTCCGACCCATCACAGAGCACATGCATGAGAGGACACGTTTTGGGGGGTGCCCGGATGAGCTTTGTAGATCATTCACACAGATCTCATCTTCAACAGGTAATGCATTCACTAACTCAGGGTTGCCCTGTATGTGTTCAGAACAACCCAAGAGCAAAAAATGCTGCCAACCAAATGGGGCACACAACATGTGGTGCCCACTCCTTGGATGACTGACAGATAGACGTCGCTCAGATACCTAGGACAACTGGGAGCTTCAGATACTTACCTGTGTTAGTAGACCCCCTTCTTCTATTAGGCACAGTGATAGTGGGCCCTTTTCCATACAGCCCCTTATTAAACACGGAAGTTGCATACATCCTGAAGATTACAATCTGCTGGGAAAGCCAAAAAGATGAACTACAACTTGAAAAAGACAATCGCCAAATGATGCCAGGAAACTAGCCTAAGTTATAAGGTATTGCCTCTTGCCCTCCTCCGGATAGGGATAGCCCCTAAATTAGTATATAGGAGACCCTTCCTGATGCCTCAAAGTAAGGATATAAATATTACTTTAAAAAATAGAATGAGGCGATATCTTGAAGAGCTAACTCAGATACCAACAACTGTATATCAGTTTGCCTCTTCCAGGTCCTCTCTACATCTCGTCATCCTTTGAAACCAGGGGTTGGGTTTGCAAAGCTCATTTCCCCCACTGAAAAGTACTCTGATGAGCTGTGCCTTCCCCTTCCCCTCTCCCAGGGTGATGTGTCTGAGATAACTCTCAAGGCTAAGCCAACGGGAACTTTTGCACTGCTTCCTATGCCACGTGCTCACCACTTGACAGATACATTTGCCAGTGCACATCCAAAAGGCCAGTCTATTCTCTCAGAAGAAGCACTGGTCCATGAGGCGGGGCTGGGAACCATTCCTGGATGAACTCAGTCCGGTACTTGTGGCCTTGCTAGTGTCCAGACCTCTCCAGAGCTTGTGTCTCTTCAGGGTCGTCATACCCCATTACTAGATGATACCTGCACAGGACTAAGTAATTGTTTCTCAGGTCTTTCCTCCCGGATTCCCAGTGAAACGAGGGCCTCTCCATGCGTTCTCCATCCTGGCCTTGCAGTCCTCTTGGTACTGAGCCTACGCCCTGTACTGATCAGCAATCTCCGTGAAGCTACTGCAAAAGCATTAGAACTCAACACGAGTCCTGACAAACGCAGGTTCAGACCTTGACTCCTAAGTCGGCTGCGAGGCGTCAGAATGGAGTCAGAGCCCCTATTCCACAGATGTGGAATGAAGGGTTGGTGCTGGGGAAGTTGTAACCAAACTCATTTTTGTTTCTTTTCACATTCTGATGAAAAGCAAACTACTCAGCCTGGGACCCTCTCAAGTATCTGTTCAAATGGATAGAGAATGCTTGCTTGGGAACTCCAGAACCTGGCCTTGAGGAAGTTGGTTCAAGTTGCAATCATCTGGCCCTCCCAGGCCAAAAGACCAGAGGTTGAAATTCCTTGCAGCAGACTGTGAGGGGGAGAAATAACCAAGGGCACAGGCTGAGGGGGCTTCATCCTGGTGGATGAAGCACTGGAATCCAGAACACATACGTTGCCTCCTTCAGGTTCCAGCCAGAAAACACTCTGTAGCCGCTTAGATTTGCAGAACGTTCTGCTGGTCCCTGCTCATGATGCAGTCAAGCCACGGAGCCAGTTTCCAGGGAGTTGTGCTGAGGCCGAGATATCTGTTATCAGACCTGCAACCGGCTTCAGCACCTGCAGAAGTGCCAGGCCGGCGCCGTGCAGGACAGTAGTTCTGTAGTTCTTGAGATTGCTTATCTGCTGTTGTCCTCGGTTGTTGACACATTACTTTCTGTTCCCTTTACTCTCAAACCTTGTCCTCATTATTATGATGTGTCACCAAGGACAGGAACCAAGCTTTTTTTTTTTGAGAGGCAGAGTTAGACAGTGAGAGAGAGAGAGAAAGGTCTTCCTTTTGCTGTTGGTTCATCCCCCAGATGGCCGCTATGGCCAGCGCTGCGCCGATTTGAAGCCAGGAGCCAGGTTCCTCCTCCTGGTCTCCCATGGGGTGCAGGGCCCAAGTACTTGGGCCATCCTCCACTGCACTCCCGGGCCACAGCAGAGACCTGGACTGGAAGAGGGGCAACCGGGACAGAATCCGGCTCCCCAACCGGGACTAGAACCTGGGGTGCCACCGCCAAAGGCAGAGGATTAACAATGTGAGCCGCGGCGCTGGCCAGAACCAAGCTTTTGATAAGTTAGATCAGCTGCACCCCAGGGTCCTAGGCAGTGGGCTGAGCGCGGGATGCCCACTCGCATCTCCTGGCCTCTCTAGGCCCTGCTTATTGTCCCACAATGGCCACCTAGGTGAACCCCGGTCTCGGCAGGAAGCGGCTGGACTTCATGTGGGCTGATTTCTCCTCCAGGCCCTGAGAGTGGGGACAGGGCAGAGCTCAGGGTCTGCGGCCCCTCCGGGCTTCCAGCAGCCCCAGTGCAGGCCCAGCACGGCAGGACCCTGGCAGCTGCCTGCCCGCGGGCTCCATGCCTGGAGAACCACACGGTCTCCTTAGGGTCCACGGCCCTGGGGAGCTCACTCTTCAGGGACCTTCGACTGAGGTCGTTCCTGAATAGGACCCAGCAGTCAGGGAGACTCTGCACTGAGCAAGGTGGCTGCCCCACTGGAGACGGCCGTGGAGGCCCAGAAAGTCCGCTCCACCGCCCTGCGAGTTCAGGTCTATATTTACCCGGAGGGAACCTGAGCTGCACGGAGGAGAGCCGCCTCCCCACGATGCACAGCTGTGCCTGAGCCCCAGCTGCACTCTGCCCCGTGTGCTCTCTGCTCCCCTCCACAGCAAGCCCGTCAGTCCCTGTCCACACAGATTTCTCTCTTCTCCGGAGGCTCCGGGATTGCCAGGGTTCGCACATGGAGCGGGGACTCTTACAGAGCAAGGACGCTTAGAGCACGCACGTGTGTCTGGCAGAGAGCCCAGATCTCACCCAGCGACTCAGCAAATCCTGGATGAAAATCGATAGAGGGAGGTAAACCCGCAGAAAACAGCGAGGCGGGGCCCTGATCACTGCCCTGGAAGCAGGAGGTCCTGACCTCCCCAGCGGGCACGGAGCCCAGTCTCCCGCTACCCAACCCTCCCCGCCTCCAGCCCAGCCCAGGGACCAGGCTGAAGGATGCCCAGCCAAGCCTCGTGCACCTTCTTATCAGGAGAGAGAGGGCTCAGGTAGTGGACAAAGGCTTTGCAGAGATCCAGGGCCGCCTGACCCCCAAGCTGAAGCTGCAACCCAAAGCTCCCTTCCCTCATGCAGGTGGACCAGCTGTTCTTAAATCGCCAGGGCTGCAAGTTCTTCCTTCTGTTGGTTCACTCCCTAAATGGCAGCCACGGCCGGTGCTGCACCAGTCTGAAGCCAGGAGCCAGGTGCTTCTTCCTGCTCTCCCATGCAGATGTAGGGGCTCAAGCACTTGGGTCATCCTCTACTGCCCTCCTGGGCCACGGCAGAGAGCTGGACTGGAAGAGGATCAACTGGAACCAGAACTGGCACCCATATGGGATGCTGGCAACGCAGGCAGAGAACTAACCAAATGAGCCATGGCGCCAGCCCCGAGGAAGTACACATCTTAAGGGAGTAGAAGCTGGTCAAGAACCAAAGCTCAGACTGAGACTGAGACTTTAGGCCCCAAAGATGACCAGGGCTGTGATTTTATATGGGTTGCTCTTGGCGAGGGCCTTAGTGGGGATTTGAAGTCATCTGCTGTGTAGCCTGCTAACATTATCCTGTATATACACAGCTGCAAAGAGAGTTTCTCAAACTTGCAAGTTCTTTTTCTGAGCTTCCAATAAGCCCTGCATTGTCTCCTGCCTCAAGGCAGAGAGAGAGAAACAAACTACAAAAGAGTTTTGGAATTTGTCTTTCTCAGCGTCCCCAGTAAACACTCCCTCCCACAGCCAGCCCTTCATCATTTCCAAGGCTGCAAGTCTGGCCCTGAGCCAGACCCGATGAGAAGGCGCTGAGAAGGCGCAGCTCTGGGTGGGAGGGTGGGACGGGTAACAGATTCTAGGCTGAAAGGAGGTGGGACAGTGGCCTCAATGCCCGAGTCTGTGATAAACCAGGCTGTGCTGCCATCAGATGCGTTGCCCTGGGACGTGATTAGCAGAGAGGTGGGGCCCAGGCGGTGCGCCTGGCACCGCAGGTGCTGCCACACGGCCTGCCCAGCTGCTGTGCCTGCAGTTCCCCAGCACGGGGTCACCTTGGCACGTCCCACCGTGCCTGGTGCCGTGCCTCCCCCAGAGCAGAGGGTCAGTGCAGAGGAGTGAAAATAGGGACCTGCCCATGTCACACAGGACACGTGGCCACGAAAAGGAACAAAGCGAGGAAGGGAAGGAACGTGCCCCCCGTGAACAGCTCGGGACAATGCCGCTTAACAGGGCTCCCAGGTGCGCCCTCAAACCCAGCACGAGCGGCCGCCCTGGGACCTCAGCGCTTCCCCACGCGGGCACCCACGCTCTGGAGATCACACACGAGCGTCGTCTGTGACTCTGACACTGAACCTCAATCCTACCTCGTCTCAGCCTGCAGATGCCAACTCCGTACACACTGCTGACGCCCTGCCTCTCCCACAGTGTCCTGGGCTGGGAGACACAGCCTGGACCAGGGCCTGAGGCTTTCCCTTTCAGCACGGTGCAGGGCCCCTGCTGAACACCGCGGAGCAGAGCTGCCGGCACCCTCAGCTCTTCCCCAGGGACTGCACAGCGCAGAATAGATGATGTGTTACAGCTGCTGTCTTGGCACCTCTTGGAGGTTGGTCTCTTCCTACTGGTTCCACAGTGGGGATATTAGGCATAGACATTGTAGTGGGCAGCAGCAGATTACAAACAGAGGCAGGAGACACAATGCAGGCAGCCATTCCTTCAGAGCAAAATCACCCAGGAGACGCCAAACCATCCCCAGCTAGGTCCTAGTCCCATCAGGTCAACTTTTACACTTGATTTCATCAAAAGACTGAGACGCGATATCAGATCAACTTTTGCGCTTGCCTAAATCTGAAGTGCACAGTTAGACTACTTCTGTCCAAGGATTTGAAATGCATGTTTCATCTTTAATAAGGGCGTCTTAATTCACTGCACAATAGTGCAGCCCCGACATACCCTTTAATTTGAGATTTGAGACCAAGAACTAGAAGGGACTTCAAAAAAGTCCATGGAAAATACAACCAAAACATAAGCTTATATTGGTTCAAAAGGATTGTGAAATCTGTGCATACTAGGGATCTTCAGAAAGTTCATAAAAATGCATATTCTACAAAATTACATATGGATTTCAAACCATTTTTTAAATTTATTTATTTGAAAGGCAGGGTTATAGAGAGGCAGAGCGGGGGTGGGGGGAGGTCATCCATCTGCCGGTTCACTCCCCAGAGAGCTGCAACAGCTGGAGGTGTGCCGATCCCAAGCCAGGAGCCAGGAGCTTCCTCCAGGTCTCCCACGAGGGGTGCAGGGGCCCAAGGACTTGGACCATCTTCCACTGTCTTCCCATACCATAGCAGAGAGCTGGATTGGAAGTGGAGCAGCCGGACTCGAACTGCTGCCCACATGGGATTCCAACACTGTACCAGCAGCTCCACCAGCTAGGCTACAGCGCCATCCCTTCAGACACTTTTGAACCAAAATAAACATATTTTCCAAATTCATATTTTTAAATACCCTCATATAGCAACCTGTTGCTTCCTGTTGTGTTTTAATTGTATCATTTGGGGGCCTGCGCTGTGGCGTAGTAGGTTCAGCCTCTGCCTGCAGCACTGACATCCTATACAGGTGCAGCTTTGAGTTCCAGCTGCTCTACTTGCAGTCAAGCTCCCTGCTATGGCCTGGAAAAACAGTAGAAGATGGCCCAAGTGCTTGGGCCCCTGCACCCGCATGAGAGACCCAGAAGACTCTTGGCTCCTGGATCTGGATCAACACAGCAATAGAGCCTGCAGGTCGGCACAACCTGTCCTCACCCACTCCTCTAATGGGGGACACTGAGGTGGGTCCATCCCTGTCGTGAGTGGGGCTGCTGTGGTTGTGGGTGGACAAACAGACCTTCAAGAACTTGCTCTTTTTTTCCTTACTTGCCCAGAAATGGAATTCTTGCATAATATGAAATTCTAGGGTTTTTTTTTTTGTTTTTTTTTTTTTTTGGTGAGGAACCACGATGCAGATTTGCATAATGGCTGGGCCATTTTACATTCACACCACGGAGCAAAAGGTTCCAATTTCCCCAAGCACACAGCACTTGCTTTGTCCTGCTTTGGGCCACAGCCATCACAATGCGTGTGGGGGGCGACCCCGTGCAGTGGCGCCTTGCCCTTCTCTGCTCAGTGCTGTTGGGCAACTTCCGGGTGCCTATTGTACATCTCCTCTGGGAAATGTCGGCTCGAGGCCCTCACCCATTAAGAACTGAGCTGCTTGGTCTCATTGTTTCTGCACCACGTGCTTGTGTAATCTAGTCGTGCTGGTCACAGCCCTGGCTCATTCCTGCACGTATTATCCACGGTTGATTCTTCACAAACGTAGGGTGGGGAACTCAGCACAGACTGTGTGCCCTGCAAAGCCTGAATACCGGCCGCTTAGGGAAGATGCTCGCTGCCTCCTGTTCCAGATGGACCTCTACCACCTGATTTACAACATGTCACCTGAAACTTCCAGGACTTTTCTCTCTTCTGACTTAAGTGTAAGAAAACTTTGGCTTAACTACCTTTGCACTACAGGTTCAGAAGCATTTAGTTTGGCTGAACTCTGACCCTACAAAATGTATCTTTTTGAATGAATCATTTGTTTCCCACCAACGTTACCATCAGATCTACTGTGGCATTTCTATTTGACTTCAAAGTGCAGCTTCAGGCAGTGATTGCACTGACAGATTCCAAAGGACAACCTTGTGGGTGCTACTCTACACCTCCTCTGGCTCAGGAACAACCTCGCAGAGTGCCAGGCCCCCATGAAGAGTGACAACTGGCATAGGATTCTGAGAAGGAATTTGACCACATTTCCAAACTTGGGGTACACCTCCTGTATGCCAGGCACCAGGACACATGCCTCCTCCATGGGTCCATGACTCAGCTGGGGTTTAAAATACACACAGACAACAATGATTATACAGTGGGATGTTTTATTGAGAAACATCCTGAAACTGTAGACAAGGAGCATCTGCATCAGGGAAAGCTTCCAGGAGGAGGAGGCAGAGGGGTCTGCCCAAGCCTGCTCAGCCCCGTCCCCATCAGCCCAGCGGCTCTCAGAAACATGGCACAGCTGCACGTGGCCCTCGGTGCCCTCCCTCCAGGGTGAAGGACCGAGAACCCGAGCATAGAAGAAACCCAGGGAGAGGAGCAGAGCGACATAGATAGGGCCCGGAAATGCACAAGATCCCTCATAGCCCTGCCTGAGCACCCACTCCCCCCACACTAATCCTGCCCCACCCAGCCCCTGCTGTGGCAGCAGAACAAAGAAAATCCATCAAGGTCTGCACAGTTAGCGCACAGTCCAGTGCAACAAAGGAGGTAAGAAGGGCCCCAGCTGAGGTCAGGCCTTTCTAGGGACCAGACAGCACTGGGGAGACCCCACTGGGGAGCAGGGCCGCAGCCCAGGCACAGCCATCTTTCTGGCAGTCGGGGAGCTCAGACAGGGCCCACAAAGAGAGACAAGAACCGTGGGGTCGGCTTAGTGCGGGAAGAGCAGCCTTAGAGAGCCCATGGTTAGAAGGGTGGGGGCTGAGCCTGGCCAGAGCCTGCATGGGAGGGGCTGCCTCAAGACACAGGCAGTCATTAGGTTGGGGGTGGGGGTGTTGGATGGAAGGAGAAAGGGGTGAGAAGTATGAAGCTGGGCCAGGAGACCTGAGCTCCCAGCGCCACGCCCACCTCCTTCCAGGGCCCTATACTCCTGTCCACATGGCAATCTTTGCACACACAGGCACTTTGATGAAGCGGCTGGACTTCATGTAGGCAGAGATCTTCGGCAGGCCCTGGAGTTGGAAACAGAAAGCACAAGGAGTCAGGGTCTGCGGCCCCACTGGGCTTCAGGCAGCCCCAGCGCATCACGGCAGGACCCCGACAGCGCCTCTGCCCAGGGCCTCACTGGCTGCAGGGAGTCTCATAGGACCACAGCCCTGCTGATTCCACGCTGCCTTACTTACGACTCACGTCCCGCCTTCATAAGAACTATGGGTAGGAGAGACTGACAGCACGGTGCAGACTCAGAGCCCACCCCACTCCCGCAGGGTCCGTTCCTGGCCACCTTCCACCCGAAGGGAACCCGAGCATCACAGCGAGTCAGTGGATTCCTTGGGGTTAAGGGACTGGGCAGGGAGATGGGCAGGACACGGCCTGGCTCTGTCTCTCTCCCACTCTGCCTCCACCTCCCCACTCCACAAGCCCCATCACCTCCGTCTACACAAACATTCTTTTCAGAACGAGGCTGCCGGCTTCCCTGGGATTGCACCCACAGGAGGGACATCCAACGGGACAAAGGGGCTGAGCCCACGCCAGGGAAGCTTGCAAGCAGCCCGGCCCTCACCCAGTGACTCTGCAAGCCCTGAACTTAAGGAACAGGAGGAGCTGAAGCAGCAGATCAAGGCCAGGCCAGGCTCCACCCACTCCCCCTTGGACGCAGGAAGTCCTCACTCCTGCACTCAGTGTCTGCGCCCGATCTCACTGCCTCAGCCCCTCGTCCTGAGCCCTACTCCACACACAAGGCCAGGACATGCATTGCCAAGTCCTCTACACCAGGACAGCCGTGCCCAGGGACTCCCTAAAGAACTCAGAGGGGTGCACGGTGTTCTGGACCTAACGGGCCTGGCCTGTTTGGGCCCGAGGGTCCAACACAGATCTAATCTCTGCCTCTCCTCCTGGGAACACAGCGTTGAGCCGACTGTTGCAGAATCACCAAGGCCACAGGCCTGGACCTGATCCAGAGCTGATAGAGCTGAAAACAACATCTTTGATGGCAGTGGAACAGAAGAAAGATTGGAGACTGGAAAAACCTGTTTTCCAAATGCCTCATATTTCAAATCTGTGATAAAGTAGGATTTGTTGGGAGCAAACAAGCCGTCCCTGGGAGATGGACGTGCCCGTGTGTGAGGTCAGGGCTCTGCTCCTCAGCACCACCACCCACCCCCCAGCTCTGCGGAGCCTGCAGCTCTATGCTCAGGTCCAGCATGGAGTCACCATGCACGTGCATCTGTGCAAAAACAGGCCCTGCGCTACGTCACAGGCAGAACAGAGGGGCACTGGAGTCAGAACAAGAGGGGGGGAGGGAGTGGAAGGAAGTCTGCATCATCCCACAATCAGGACAGGATCCTGCACCAGGGGCGCCTGCATCACATCTATCCCGGCACCTGCACAGCCCTGGGACCTCAGTGCTTCCCCACAGGGACCTGATTGGTGCGAGCACACTGTCCATCAAGTATGATCACTGCCAGTGTCCCTGACGCACACCCTCAATCCTCCCTGGTCTCAGCCCTCCTGACCAGCTGCACACACGGCTGAATGTCCTGCCTCTCCCGTAGAGTCCTGGGAGGGGAGACACAGGCTGCACAGGGCCTGAGGCTGCGCCTCTTAGCACAGAATTGGAGAATCCCTGACTGCTGCCCACAGCCATCTGTGCTCACAGGGAGCCCAGCACAGTGGAGACTGGTTCCGGGACCCTGAGCAACTGGCTCACCCCTACACTCTTAGTTTGTTAGTTTCAGATGAGAAGACGATTTTATCCACCTTGAGGGGACACCTTGTAGATACACCTGACTCAACCGACATAAGACGCCAAGCCTGGGTCCTCAGTTCCCAGCTGGGCTGCACTTTAGCTCCAGGACTCTGAGCATGGAGGGACGGGAACAGGGAAAAGACAGTGCAGAGTGAGGAGGCTCAGAGAGTCACCTCGAAGCGGGACATGTAATCCTTCAGGTTTGGGAACGCGTCCAGGCACCCAGGCTCAAATATCCGGTTCTGGTCAAGGATGTCGTAGACAAGGAAATCGGCGAAGGTGATCTGCAGGAGCCAGGATGACAGAGCTCAGTCCCAGAGGAAGACCCCTCCTCCATCCTCCCCACCCCACCCCCGACTCTACCTTGTCCCCTGCGAACCAGGGCCGCTTCCCCAGGAACTGCGAGTACAGCTGCAGCTTCTCAGGGAGCCCCTTCAGGTACTCGGGCTTGAGCTTCTCCTGAGGCAGAATCAGCTGTCACCACCCTCAGACACACAGCCCTGCAGACAGGCACCGCCCAGTGCTGCCCGGGCCCCGCTGGCCAGGGCTGAGCAGCAGAGTGGCCCTGGGCAGTGCCCCCCCTTCCACTTCGTTCATCAGCACTGAATAGACACCTACTGGGTACCACACCATGCCTCTCACAGCAATGGGAAGTCACAGAGGAACCCAGCACTGTCCCTGATCCTGTCACCACCGAAGTGCATAGAACCTCTAAGGGTCAGAGCCAGGAGTGCCACGAGCACCTGCTTCCCCTGGGCTCAGACGTGGGGTGAAAGCAAAGAGACAAAGAACTGAGAGATCTCGGGAGAGCAGCCGGAACCACCCCGGGGGCGGCAAGGGAGTGGAACAGGTAATCTGCAGAGAACAGAAGATGAGACTTCGACACTCAGGGGATGGAGGGAGAGGAACAAGGTCCTTGGTTCACCTGGGCTGCCCATGGGAAATACGCTTATCCTTATGGGGGGCATGGAGACAGCCCTGGGAAACAGGGCACCCATGAAGATGCCCCCTTCTTGGACTACCGTAACTTATGTACTGGAGTCTGTACCCAGGCGCTGGCACATGGTGGGAACAGCTGGGAAAGACAGCCCTTGATGAGGGTCAAAGGTTAGGCATGAACTGGATTCTGGGGCAATTACATATTTTGAAACTGAAGTTCCCCTGGTATGGAATCAGCATGTTGGACTGATAGGAAATTTCTTGGAGAAGCAGATCCTCAGGGAGTTTAATGGCAAACAGGAGCAGTGCAGATGTGAACAGAAGAGTGCAACTCACTGAACCAGGCCACATTCAATCCAGCGGGCACTCACGAAGTCAGGACTGTAGCACATCATGGCGAATTGCATGCGGTTGTCCATAACCTGGTTCTCTAGAATGTCCACGCGAATCTTCTCCTCTTCTGTCTCCCCATCTACAGTAACACCACCGAGACCTAAGTGTCCTGGACCAGCCACACCCAGGGGACGCCCCCGCCCAGCCCTGCAGCCAGCCCCACTCACACAGGCCGTGCTTGCGGGCCAGGTAGCGCAGGATGGCGTTGCTCTGCGTGAGCTTGTGAGTCCCATCAATTAGGTAGGGCAGCTGCGTGGTGACCAGGGCAGTCAGCTGGGCTCCCGGGCTCCCAGCATCCCCTTCCCTGAGCAGGGGCAGACGGGACACCCGGTACCCTCTGTGCCCGGCCCATGGCAGGCTCTAAGCACACACTCTGTACAGTGAGTGAGTGAGCTACGACACAGAACATCACGGAAAAACACTGTAGAGAACCAGGGTGACAGTGGTGAGCACAAGGCTCTGACTTCAGACCTCCAATCTGGGGAAGGAGAGGGAAGCACAGACACCTTGCTCCTCCCCCATCCCACCCCCCAACTTTGTCCCTTGCACCTACATTGGGAAAATCCAGACCCAGGGTGAATTTCTCACTCAGCCACTGGCTTCTGTCATAGTCGGGAGCTGTGAAGTAGATGAGGTGAGAACAAAACCTCCCTAGTGTGCCGCCCTCTCCCCCAGGACCACCCCTACCAGGAGTGTGGGGGAGAGACCCCCTCCCCCAAACAGGCATCTGGGATCTGAACCACCGGGTGTCATATCCAGGTCTGGGGGAAAAGAGTGAAGGTAAGGGGTCTGGACCCTGCAAGCAACAGGCTTCTAAAAGGTGTGGGGACGTCTATGGGAGACCCCAACCAACCACAGCCCAGCAACCGGCCTTTGGACGCCACACCTGCACCCTCCAGGGCCCCCGGGAAGGGCAGGCTCAGCCCCAGCTGTTGGGGGCTACACAGGAGTGCAATGGGTAGCCGCGAGGGGTTGCTATGTGTTAATCGCCATGGGCTGGGCAGAAGTCAGAGCAGGCAGGCAGGTGCATTACCGTCCCCCATGGTGTATTTCTTTTCCTCATAGCTGGTGTCCGTGTATTCCAGGAGCGTGCGGATGGGCAGAACCAGCTGCAGGAGATGACCCGGGGCAAGGGACAGAGTTGGGGGTACTCTGCCTCCTCGCGGTGAGCCCCCATACTAGGCCTGAAACCACTGCCTCCTCCCTCCCCTCCTCCACCCCCCAACACACACACTAGGTGCCAGCACAGGGAGCTCTGGATGGCCTCAGAGGCGTCCAGAAATTCCTCAGGAACCACGGCCTAAAGCCTCCCCAGCAGCCCAGGGCCCCTCCGCCGTCCCCCCCGGCCGGGCGGACCCCTCGCTCACCCCACGGATGTCCCAGTAACCCAGCGTCATGGGCATGGTGCAGGTCTTGCGGTCTCAGAGGAAAGGCCTCAGCGGGACGGGCCTGGGGCTTTTAGGAGAGCTTTGGCGGTGAGGAGGGGCGGAGCCTGCTGCGAACGCGTCTCGCCCCGCCCCAAATTCCATGCATTCCCTGTGGCCTGGAAAGGGGCTCTCGGCCCCACCCACAGGAAGGAGCAAGACCTAAGGCCTCCCCCAGGATTCGCTGGACTGATAAGCTTCCAGACGGACCGAGGCCCAAAGCAGGGCCGTAGTTGGCCGCGTCCCCGGGCCACTGTGCTGGGTCCCAGGAGTGGGCAGTGCCAATGGCAGAAGAGCCAGGGCTTAACACAGCGTCACAGTTCCCCGCTCCTTGCTCCGTTGTCTGGCTCCGCCTTCGTCCTGGGATTGCCCAGCTACCGCCTCCGCCCCCCCCCCCCCCCCAACACACACACTGGGAGTTCTGGGAAGTTAGCTGCTGGCTCAGGCCTAAAAGAGGGTGGGTGGCCCGAAACCTTGGTTTAATTCAGCATCTGCCATTGCAAGGGATGAGCCTCTCAGTAAAGAGTGAATATTCTGGCCCAGCAGGTGCACGAAGTGCCTCCCCCAGAAGCCTCCTGCCAGGCAGCTGGGTCTGGCTGTGTCTGGTTTGGGGTCCGGTTTGAGTGACAAGTTCATCCCAATGCAGTAGCACTGAGAGGCAGGATCTTTGAGGGGGGATAAGGTCCTAGGGCTCCACACTCATTAAAAGATGACCTAGTTAGTAGCAAAAAATCTGATTAAAAATGGGGAAAAGGCAGGCACATTGCCAACAAGTATATGAAAAAAAATTTTTTTACAGAAGGTTTTATTTATTTATTGACTGGCAGAGTTAGAGACAGTGAGAGGAAGAGACAGAAAGAAAGGTCTTCCATCTGCTGGTTCACTCTCCAGTGTCTACAACAGCCAGAGCTGGGCCTATCTGTAGCCAGGAGCAAGGAGCTTCCTCCAGGCCTCCAACGTGGGTAAAGGAGCCCAAAACTTAGACCATCTGCTGGTTTCCCAGACCATTAGCAGGGAGCTAGATCAGAAGTGGAGCAACCGGGACTCAAACCCATCCACTCAGCTCAGGCCCCTGTCTGTGTGCAGGCTCAGCAAACAGGCCACAGCGTGGATTCATTGGTAGGTTTCCCACAGCAGGACGATAGCACCATGTGCACACCCCTGGGCCTGGACCTCTCAACTGGTCCAGTTCTCAGCATCCATCAAGACTTCGTCATTCTGAACTGTGTGCCTCTGAAGCCAAGAAAAATGGAATTTCTACATTCAGCTGAGAAAAGACTCTTTAAATAAGCCAGCAGTGATTGGAGTAAGAATTCTGAAAGACACAGAAGGGACAGGGGCACGTGGGCAGTCATCCCTTTGGTCACCCCTTTACTGAGAACTCAGTTGTTGAGGGCCCACTCTGCACCAGCCCTAGGACCAGGAACCCTTCAAGGGGAACTCCCGGAATTCCATCTTCCATGGGAGTCTCCCAAGTCCTTGAGCCATCACCTGCTGCTGCCTGGGCATGTGACATGGAGCTGGATTGGAAGCAGACTACCAAGGACTCCAGTGTGGGATGGGGACAGCCAGGCACAGCTCAGCCCACTGCGCCGCAACTCTCACCCCATCTTCTCCTTACATTCTAACACCCTGCAGCCCGATTTTCAAATCTTTCCTCAAATGATCCCAGAATTAAAAGAAGAATGCACTTAGAGCATGTGTGTGTGTTGTAAAGCCTTTGACTTATTGTGGGGTGAATTTAGAAAACCTAGGATGCTTACTTACATCTGAAAATGAGAAAATGTACTTCACCCTTTACAGATAGAACCAAGTAGCAATTGAGAAAAAGAAAATTGCTACCTAGCTAAGAAGTATTAAGAAAAAGAAAACAAATGAGGCTTCTAAGGAAGTAGATTAGCAAGAAAAGTCAAGGTAAAAAGTGTGGCCATCAAGGAATAATGTGGCAAAGGTTAACACCTGGGGTATTACAGAATTCTTTAACTCTTGCAAATTTTCTTGAAGTCAACATGATAACCAAATAAAAAGGTTTTGTTTGTTTGCTGTATTTTTAAAAGACAAGCTGGAGAAGCAGAGCAGTGATGGAATGCAGTACCAGTCCGGAGGCCTGAGAGCTAGGTGGGTGGTTGAGAACTGTAAGGTCACCACAAAGCACACCGGAGCACCGGAGGAAGGGGAAGGGTTTATTGGTGGGGAAACCCGAGAGACCAGAGGGAAGGGCTGAAGAAGGAAAAAGTGAGAGAGGAGAGCGAGAGTGAGTGAGAGCGAGAGCGAGAGCGAGAGAGAGAGAGAGAGAGAGAGAGTGCTGTTCAGGATAGGTTCTCTTAATACTTTGGGGGGGGAAGGCAGGGAAGTAGGAGCAGCGAATCCCATGAGGGTGGGGGTGGAGCTGACACCTGTGATGGGGCCATGTGGTCACCTGGCTTCCAGCAATGGCAGCAGGGGCTAGAGCCTAAGCTGGTGTCCGGGGCATAGAGTGCACCACAGTAAGACTGTGCCATTTTACTAAAAAGAGCTGTGGTCCAAGTCTCAGATCAGGTCTGAGTGTTAGGTAGGAAGTCAGATATGAGCTTATGTATGTTTGAAAAAGGCCTAAAGAGTTGACATCTAGGTCCAGCATATGCATCTCAAAGTCATCCTGATAACTATCCAGGTGCAGCCCAGTGTCTGCACTTCAAACATCCTAGTACTCTTCCAGGATCTAGGCAGGACTTTTGAAATGCAGATACTTCCTGCAATCCCGGGCGATGCCAACCAGGCTTCCTCCTGTCTTATAACTTCAGGGGGAAAACTCAGGCTGGAATTTTTCACATTTACATTCAAAAAGTCCTTTGTTCCAGGAGGAGCAGAGGTGGGGAGGCAAGACTGATCCCCTTAAAAACCCCTGGCCTCAACCAGACTGTGCGCTCAGCCCTCTGCCTCTATGCCGAGCCGCCCGCCTGGCCTGCCCAGGTGTACTCTCTCCACTCAACCATGTAACCCCGCTCTCCCCCAGTCTAAGCGACTAGGCCCTCTCTCTCAGGTTCTGTCTGGAGAGGTGCCCATCCATTCTTACAGATGTCCCTTCCCTAATAACCCTTGCTATTTTACTTTCCACTACTCTCTGTCTCACGCCTGAATTCTTTCTTGCGCGAAGACAAGGAGCCTGCTGTTCTCTGGTAACATAAGGACCACAGAACGAGGAGGGCCACTGTCCCCAGGCAAGAGAAAATGGGTGTGCAGGCTAACAGAGAGGGAGCTCACTCCTCCTCCACCTCTGCCTCTCTAGTTAAGCTTTGGCAGATTGGACGATGGCCAGCACCTTCGGTGACGGTGGATCTTCTATACTTGCTCTGTTGACTCACACGCTGATCTCTCCATAAATATTCTCACAGACACACAGAAAAATGGATGCCTTAGCCATGTCAAGGTTGACACTTAAAATAATGGTCACATAATGTGACAGGAAACCATGAATTACCTTATCCCTATAGGAAAGGAAGGGTTTGACTGCCACAAGTTCATCCTTTTTTCAATTGTTACTTATTTTCATTTGTGTTTGAAAGACAGACAGGCACAGAGGCAGACAGAGAGCTTCCATCTGCTGGTTCACTCCCTGAATGTTCACCACAGCCAGGGCTGGGCCAGCAAGAGTCTGCTATGCACACCAGATGTCCTGCATGGACGGCAGGAGCCACAGTACTGAGCCATCACCTGCTGCCTCCCAGCATGGGCATTAGCAGGAAGTTGGCTCAGAGGCAGAGCAGCCGGCAGTCCCTCCAGGCACCCCGACAGGGATGTGGGCATTCCCAGCCGTGCCTTCACCACTGTGCCAAATGCAGGCATGTAAGCTCATCTCTCAGTGGTTTTCTGAGAATTACTACGGGCACAGGGAGATAATGAATAAGCAGAGTTTTACACAGGGAAATTCCTGAAACAGAGATTGATACATGGTAGCTTATCTGATGGAAACATGTACAACCAACAGGCAATTAACAGAGGTGAAGGTGTTACCAGAGAAGCAAAGGGTCCTTGACTTTGGGCAAGAAAGAATTCAGGCATGAGACAGAGAGTAGTGGAAAGCAGAATAGCAAGGTTTATTAGGGAAGGGACATTCGTAAGAACAGATGGGCACCTCTCTAGACAGGACCTGAGAGAGAGTGTATAGCGCACATTTAGGCTGGGGTTTTTAAGGGGATGGGTCTTGCCTTCCCGCCTTTTCCCTCCCCTTCTCCTTCTCCTCCTGAAGGAAGGACTTGTTGGATGTAAATACGAAAAATTCTTTCTAAGTTTTTCCCATTGAAGTTATCAGACAGGGGAAGCCTGGCTGGCTTCTGCAGCCTTAGAGAAAGGATGCCTATCAGGCCAGATAGAAGGGGCAGGACCCCCTGGAAGGTCATCAGGATCTAGGCAGTACTTTTGAAATGCAGATACTGGGCTGCACCTGGAAGGTTATTGGGGTGACTTTGAGATGCGGATGCTGGACCTCTGTAGATGTCAGTTCTGTAGATGTCAGTTCTTTAGGTCTTTGTCACACACATAAGCTCATTTCTGACTTCCTAACTTACAAACGTAGAACATCAGGTATTGTTGCCTAAGAGGAAATAGTGGACCCCCATGCCTGCCATTGTTAGGAGGTGGTCCCTGTGCCCTGCGGCAGCACCATAAATGTATCCTCCATGGAGAGTAAGCAAATAATCTACTATATTTGCCAACAATCTTTTCAAAGATTTATCTATTAATTTGAAAGGCAGAGTTATAGAGATAGGTGGAGACAAGGAGAGGGAGAGATAGAGATAGAGATAGAGAGAGAGAGAGAGAGAGAGAGAATCTTTCTAATGCTTCTTCAATCCCTAAATGGCTGCAACTGCCAGGGTTGACCAAACCAAAGCCAGGAGCCAAGAGCTTCATCTGGGTCTCCCTCATGGGTGCAGGGGCACAAACACTTGGGCCATCTTCCCCAGCTTTCCCAGGCACATTAACAGCGAGCTGGATTGGAAGTGGAGCAGCTGGGACTCAAACTAGTGCCCATATGGGATGCCAGAATGGTAGGTGGTGGCTTTACCCACTAGGCCACAGCACTGGCCCTGCAAACAATCTTTCTTAACACTTTGCCTTGCAGTGTCTCCTTTGGGGACTTATCCAATAAAGGAACCAAAAATAGGGCAAGCTGTTATTTTAAAGACAATCACACTGTCCTAAGAAATGTTTAAAACAAAATCCAATGCCCAATAGCATGAGAATGATTAGACACACTCTACTGAGTGTTTGTAGACATTTGGCTCATTTTCCCAATGAAACAGACCTCAATAAAGACCAAAAGAGGATCTGAAGTGTCACCACTAAAGTAAGACTATAATTGGCTTAGTAACTATTCACTGAGCACCTACTAGCTTCAGGGACTAAGTGTTATACAAACATCTATAACACCAATGAACAGGAAGAGACAATGAAGAGACAAAATCCCATGCCCTGCCATTGACATCTAAGGGAGTAGCTGACAATAAAGACACACACAGAGACACCACATGGTGTATGACATACGCACACTCTCACTGCAGGGTACCTCACATGCAGTGAAGTGCAGACGGTAAGTGTACATACCATGGGTGTACATACAATTGTGTGCTCTAAGTAATCACCACCAGCTGGACAAAGAGAACATTTCTCACACTCCCAAGACCCTCAGTGAATGACCTTCCATTCCCCCCAAGGTCACCATTCATCTGATTCATCACCACAGAGCCATTTTTCTTGTGAATTGATTTTCAGATAGACAGAATAATACAGTAGGTTCTTACTTTATTGTATCCAGATCCTTTTACTCAATATTATGTTCTTAATGCTCACCTTATGTTGTGTGTATATTAGTACATTTATTTTTGTAGAAATATAATATTTCAGGCCGGCACTGTGGCACAGGGGGTTAAAGCCCTGGCCTGAAGCACCGGCATCCCTTATGGGTGCTAGGCGTCCCAGCAGCTCCTCTTCCAATCCATCTCCCTGCTATGGCCTGGGAAAGCAGTAGAAAATGGCCCAAGACCATGGGCTTTTGCACTCACATGGGAGCCCCGGAAGAAGCTCCTGGCTTCAGATTAGCGCAGCTCTGGCTGTTGTGGCAATGTGGGGAGTGAACTGGCAGATGGAAGACCTCTCTCTCTGTCTCTATCTCTTCCTGTAACACTGTCTTTTTTTTTTTTTTAAGATCTTTTATTTATTTATTTGAGAGGTAGAGTTACGAACAGTGAGAGGGATAGACAGAGAAAGGTCATCCTTCCGTTAGTTCACTCCCCATGTGGCCGCAAATGGCCGGATCTGCGCCGATAAGAAGCCAGGAGCCCATGTGGGTTCAGGGGCCCAAACACTTGCGCCATCCTCCACTGATATCCCAGGCCATAGCAGAGAGCAGGATCAGAAGAGGAGCAGCCTGGAATAGAACTGGCACACACATGGGATGCCGGCGCCGCAGGTAGAGGAACAACCTACTGCGCCACCGCACCAGCCCCTGTAAGTCTGTCTTTTTAAAAAAAAAAAAAAACTTTAAAAAATAAATATATTTCATTATGTAAATAATGCAACTTCATTAATAAACCACAGAGTAGTTTTTTCCCATTCTTCTATTGATGATTGGAATTGTCATCAGTTATGACAAAAAAGGAGCTGTTTAAAATAAAGATGCTTTCAACATGATTGTACATAATCTTGGAGACACACACACTCCTTCTTGCTGGGTGCTGGGATTCCTGGGTTACAGGTAGAGTATCTTTAGCTCTAGTTGCTGTATCAGGAGTCTGAAGTGGTCATCCCACTAGCAGTGTCTCAGCTTCAGTTACTCCATGAATTCTCTAAAATTCGGAACTTTGAATGGAAACCATTCTAGTGGGGAAACACTAGGATCAAGCGATGCTTGTAACTTCTCTGCAGCCTGATGAGGTTGCGCATGTTTCCACACCAGATTGGCCTCCTGCACATTCGCTTTTCAGGAAAGCCTGCTTGGGGCAGGCGCTGTAGCACGGTCGGTTACGCCCTCTGTGACGCCAGCATCCCATATCAGAGTGCCAGCTCCAGTCTCGGCTGCTCTGCCTCCTCCCCAATTCCCCGCTGAGGTGCCTGGGAAAGCAGTGGAAGATGGCCCAAGTGTTTGGACCCCTGCCACCCATGTGGAGGACTTGAATGGGGTTCTGGCTCCTGGCTTCAGCCTGGCCCAGCACCAGCCATTGTGACTATTTGGAAAGTGAACCAGCAGATGGAAGATCTCTCTCTCACTCTCCATGTGTCTCAAATACATAAATATTTTTAAAATGCCTACTCAAGTCTTGACCTGTTTTTAATGGGCTTTACATTTGGTTATGTATTTTGGATAAGAGACCAGCTAGGGTTTGCACATGGCGGGAGAGTACCTCCCACAGGTTCCATTAGAATCTTGGTCCCCAGTGGGGAGATGTTCCAGGAGGCAGAGCCTTGACCAGCTGAGGCAGAGTGGAAGGAGGGTAGGTCAGGGGCTACCACTGTCATGGAGTTTAACAGTGGTCTTGCAGTGCTAATTTCTGCAAGAACTAAATAAGATAAAAGAGCAAGCTTAGCCAGCCCCTGAATCTCTGGTTTCCTAATCCCGGATGTTCTATCACCGTGCAACACTCTGAGCTAAATAAACCTCACTTCTTTACAACTACCCAGGCTCATGGAAGATACTGACACAAGACTTGCTGGCTTGCGATAATCTCTGCCACTGAGCTTTGCCTGAATCGTGACCCACACACACTGTTGCTGGTGACACTGGGCATCGCTGAGCTATTACAAACTACCTCTTTGCAGCTCATCCCCCCATGAGTCAGCGCGTCTGCAAGAGGAGGCAATGCTGGGGCCCTGGTGACTGATGAGTGAGGTGCAGGGAGCCTGTGCTCAGGGTGCTCCCGCAGCAAGAACAGCCTAGATTCCCAAGAGGCCTTTGGCTTGCAGCCTCAGGATGAGAGCCCAAGCCCCTTTCTTTAGTGAAGACGCAGGCATCCACACAGGGATCCAGGGCACAGCAGCGTCAGTCTTCTCATCAGGAACGCTGATGCCAGAAACTAGTGGGGAAATCCATCCCAGGTCAGAAGGTCTCCACTCGGATCCCATACCCAGCCAGGCAACTAATGGAGTGAGCACTGGGATAAGACAGTATCAGTAGGGCCAGGGCTGGGGTGCAGCGGCTATAGCCGCCACCTGCGAGCCGGCTCCCATTTCGGCACCGGTTCAGGTCCCCAGAGTTAGCTCCCTGCTAATGCACCTGGGAAAGCAGCAGAAAATGTCCCAAGTACATGGGTTCCTGCATCCACTTGGGAAACCCTAAAGAAGCTCCTGGCCCAGCTCCAGCTGTTGCTGCCATTTGGAGGGTGAACCAGAGGATGGAAGACCTCTCTCTCTTTCTCTCTGCAAATTTGCCTTTCAAATAAATAAATAATCTTAAAAAATAAAAATAAAAATAAATAAAAACCTAGATCAATGACTAGCACTTAAAAAAAAAAAAAGACAACGATGATGACTTTATCAGAAAAGCCAAGACTCAAAAAATATATCTCAGGGTTCCTATGACTGCTGTGCAGCAGGTCTAAGGAGGCCCTCAAAAGCAACTGAGAAATGAGCAGACACAGGGCCCTGGAAACCTAGCAGAGGGGACAGAACCACACAGTGTAGAAGCCAAAGGTTCCTAGCTCCCACTGCCGACCCCACTTCACTGGTTCTGCTGGTGGAGATGCATGGCTCTGCACAGCCTTGGGGAGTGCACCATGGTATATGGGCAGGAATGAAAGAGGCCCAGGCCCAGAAAGGGGCCACCTCTGACCTCTAGAGACCCTTAGGGTGCACCTGCCCTAAAAGGGGTCACACACAGGAGCACGAAATATGAGACCCCCCAGGACCCCACTCATTCCCTATGAGCCCAGCCACTGACAGGGTCAGGGGTCAGCCAGCACCTAGGAAGCAGCTGTGAGAGCTGGCGAGTGCGGGGAGCCAGAGGCAAGAAGACGAGACACAGAGGAAATGTGCTTCAGGCTTTACTGGGGGTTCACGGGGCGGGGGGGGGGGGCAGCCACCACCTGGAGGAGGGGCCTGCACTGTAAGCAATGCTGGTCCTTCAGGGCAGGGCTCCAGGAGCTCAGGGCTAAGGCTCCCAGGCCCGGGATCCAGTCTGGGTCCTCTGGGCAGACACAGCCACTGGTGGGCAGGACACAGGACCTGCAAGAGGGGGAATCCACTGGCATGAATGAGAGGGGAGGTGCTTCAGGGTATTTTTGGAACAGGAGTGGGGTGGGAGGAAGGAGGGTCAACATGGCCTTGGGATGAGAAGGGACTGGAATGGAGAAGGTGGGGGCAGGGGTGCAGGGCAGCGGGCTGAGCGCGGGCTCCACACTCGCATCTCCTGGCCTCTCTGGGCCCTACTTGTTGCCCCACGTGGCCATCTTCGTGAACACAGGTCTCGGCAGGAAGCGGCTGGACTTCATGTAGGCAGAGATCTTCTCCAGGCCCTGAGAGTGGGGACAGGGCAGAGCTCAGGGTCTGCGGCCCCTCCGGGCTTCCAGCAGCCCCAGTGCAGGCCCAGCACGGCAGGACCCTGGCAGCTGCCTGCCCGCGGGCTCCATGCCTGGAGAACCGCACGGTCTCCTTAGGGTCCACGGCCCTGGGGAGCTCACTCTTCAGGGACCTTCGACTGAGGTCGTTCCTGAAGAGGACCCAGCAGTCAGGGAGACTCTGCACTGAGCAAGGTGGCTGCCCCGCTGGAGACGGCCGTGGAGGCCCACAAAGATCACTCCACCGCCCTGCAAGTTCAGGTCTACGGTCACCACTCATCAGAAGGGAACTTGAGGAACGGGCAATTGGCAGTGTTAAGCCGCCACTTGGGACACCCCACCCCACACCAGAAAGCCTGGGTTCGAGTGTCAGCTCTACTCTCCATTGCAGCCCCTTGCTACTGCACATCCTGGGAGGCAACAGTGACAGCTCAAGTGCCTGCGTCCCTGCAACTCACAGGGAGACCAGATTGAGCTCCTGGCCCCGGCTCCAGCCTGGCCAGGTGGCTGCTGGGAGCATTGGGGGAGGGGAACAGTGGAAGGGAGATCTCTGCCTGTCCCTGCTTTTCAAATAAATGTAAAAGGAAAACCCGGGGACCTGAGCCACAGAGAAGTCAAGCACCCTCCTCGTGCTCACATGACTACTGCGGCAGGGCTGGAAGCTCCTGGCCGTGTCTCTCTCAGATTCTGGATCCCTGCTGCCCTGCCCCTCCCTCCCCTGGAAGGTCACTCCTGGTCTGCGCAAACTTTCTCCCCTTCCCAGGAGGCTCTAGCTTGGCTGGGTTTGCACATGGAGTGGGGGTGCTAGCAGGCAGATGAGCTCAGACCACGCCTGCGCAGCTGGGAAGACAGCCCAGAGCTCACTCGGTGACACTGCTAGGCCTGCGCTGAAGTGACTACAGGGAGCTAAACTGGAAAGAAAAGTCCAGGCTCTAATCATTCCCGAGAAAAGAGGAAGCCCAGACTTCTTCCCCTGGTACCAGAGCCCAGTCTCTGCCCCAGCCTACCTCACTCCAGCCCTGGCACAGGGCACAAGGCCATACGGCAGCAGAAACACTGTGAACTGCGTTGCCAGGATTGAGAGTGCCCAGATAACAGCTTTTCCCCCCTAAGATTTATATTTTGAAAGGCAGAGTGCCAGAGAGGAGGAGGAGAAAGAAGAGGAAGAGGAGGAGGAGGAGGGGAGTGAGATTCCTCCTATCTGTTGATTCATTCTCCAAATGGCCTCAACAGCCTGGGTTGTGCCAAGCCAAAGCCAGAACCTGGAACTCCACCCAGGATTCCCACGTGGGTGGCAGGGATTCAGGTGATTGAGTGCCATGTGCTGCTTCCCAGGCACATTAGTAGGGAGCTGGCCAGGGAGCAGAGGAGCCGGCACTTGAACCCCAAATGGTGGCTTAACCTGCCATACTACAATGCCAACCCATGCTCAGATAATTTCTAAAGGATTCAAAGAGATCCAGGACCCGCTGTACCCTCCAAGGCAAGGCACCCACAGACCGCAGACTGCAGCCCGCCGCTCTCTGCACCACCCTCCTCCTGCAGTCATGCCAGCCCTTCCGTAACCTCCAAGGCCATGTAGCCTGGGCCTGAGTCAGAGCTGATGAGAAGCTGCTGAGAAGGTACAGCTCCTGACAGGGAGTGGACTTCTAGGCTGAAAAGACCTCTTGGCTAATGCCTCAAATTCCCAAACCTGGGGCAGGCATTTGGTACAGCATTAAGACTCATTGGGATGCCCGCATCCCGTATCAGAGTGCAAGGGTCTGAGTCTCAGATCCATTTTGATTTTCGCTTCCTGCTAATGTGCTCTTTGGGAGGCAGCAGATGATGGCACAGACACTTGAGTCACTGTCACCCACATGGGAGACCTGGGTTGAGTTCCAGGCTCCTGGCTTTGGTCTGGCCCAGCCCTTCCTGTTGCAGGTACTTTGGGAGTGAATAAGTGGATGGAAGATCACTCAGTTTGCCTCTACTCTGTCTCCCTCTCTTCACCTCTCTTATTTTAAAATAAAATGATAATCAATAAATTTTTAAAAAATCAAAAAAATTTCCCCATACCATGATGAAGCAGGCTTTGGTGCTATCAAACACATTGACCCTGGGCGAGAGATGAGCAGCAGTGAGCGGAGGCCTGGCTGTGCTCCCTGACACCCTGAACGCGATGCCTGCTCTCCCTCTTCACCTGCTAGGCCTGCGGCTCTCTAACTACGCTCAGTTCTGGGATGGGCTCCTCTGTGCACGTCCCCCTCTGCCTGGCACTGGCAAGGAGGCGGTCAGTGCATAGGGAGACCTGCCCCACTTCAGTGACAGAACACGTGGAACACTGAGGGAGAAATGATGGTGTGAAACAGGTGAGGGTGAAGGTATATCAGACTCCTCCAGCCAAACTCCTCCGACAGGGGCCACCTGTGTGCACTGAAATGCAGCACAGGCTGGGACCTCAGCGCTTCCACACAGGGATCTGATCGGTACGAAGCTCACTGGAGAGCAAGAATGAGCATTGTCTGTGCCTCTGACACTGAGCCTCCACCCTACCTCGTCTCCGCCCTCTTGATGCCAGCCACGTACACATGGCATACACACTGTTGATGTCCTGCCCCTCCCATGGGGCCCCGGGCTGGGAAACCCAGGCTGGACAAGGGCCTGAGGCTGCACCTCTTAGCACATAATTGGAGAATCCCTGACTGCTGCCCACAGCCATCAGTGGTTCACAGGGAGCCCCGCACAGCCGAGATGGGCTCCATCTACCAGACTTGCTCTCCACTGTCTCAGTTCCCTCATCTGTCAAAGAAGAGTGATGAATCCCTGTTCATTTCAGAAACCTGGTACAGATAAGGTTCTCCCAGCAGCCTCAACAGAAACACTGTGACAGCTCCTGGAGTACAGCCAGTGCTGAATAAACGCTACCTGTCTGTATTTTAGCTCCAAGACTAGGAAGACCTCGCGGGAAGGCACAAAGGAAAAAGCACAGTGTAGAGGAAGGAGGACCGGGCATCACCTCGAAGCGGGCGATGAAGTCCTTCAGGTTCGGGAACGCGCCCAGACACCGGGGGTCGAATACTTGGTTCCTCTCAATGACATCATAAGCGATGAAATCCACAAAGGTGATCTGCAGAAGGTCAAGGACGGTTAGTGGAGGCTCTGGAACTTAGGGCAAATCAGAGCCCTCCTCCACCTCCACCTGCCCTTTACCTTGTCCCCTGCAAACCAGGGCCGCTTCCCCAGGAACTGCGAAAGCAGCTGCAACTTCGCAGGCAGTTCCTGCAGATACCCAGGCTTCAGCTTCTCCTGAGGCAGAAAGTGGCTGTTACCCACCCAGGTATTCATGTTCGGCAGCAGGCAGCCTGCTCGGGGCTGTGCGCGGCCCAGCTGGCCGTGGGTGAGCAGCCCCTTTCCCTGAGACTGGCACTGGCTTTGAGAGAATGCGACAGGGGCTCAGACCCACAGGCAATGGATGTCCATCCCTGAATCTGTCACCTTTGGTATCCAAACAAACCGTGTCTGAAGGTCCGGCTCAGGAACGCCCTGAGCACCTGGCCGACCCCGGACTCAACAGACAGAGCGAAGCAGCACAGAATTAAGAGTGCTGGGGCAGAGCAGTCAGGAGTGGGCTGGCAGAAGAAGGCAGCAGGCCTTGAAGAGTTTCAAAAGAGACGAAGCAAATTCGAGAGGTTAAGAAGAAGCCAGGAGAGGGACAAAGGCTCTTGGTGACGGTGAGCTGCACGCTCGGGAAATCTGCTTGTCCCTGCGGGAGTCAAAGTGACAACACTGAGCAAACACTGGGCCAATGTCCAGAGGTGAGGGGGCCGCTGCAGAGGCCCAGCCTACACTTCAGCTCCTCACTGACCAACTCTGCCTATTCCAGAAGCAGGTGATGCCATGAACCGCCTGGGAGAGCCGCCCGGGCAGAGCGACAGAACGCTCTGAACACAACCTTCACTGGCCAGTACTCACATCCCACCCTGGGGAGTCTACGTTCTAGTCCGATTCACAGCTTTTCTGAGGCTTACGGGTCAAGGTTGGCAGTTTAGGAAACCATTCGTAGCATCAGTGCTGAAAGAAGAAACTAGCAAGTAGGATGAGTGCCGATGGGATTGCAAGAGGCTGGGCACCTGACCCAGACCCTGCCTGGCCCAGCACAGGGAGGGCACTCACAAAGTCGGGACTGTAGCACAGTGTGGCCAGCAGCATGCGGGTGTCCATCAGCTGGTTCTCCAGAATGTCCACGCGAATCCTCTCCTCTTCTGTCTCCCCACCTGCAGCCCACACCACAGAGACCTAAGTGGCCCGGCCCAGCCACGCCCAGGGGACACCCCCCGCCCCCACCCTGCAGCCAGCCCCACTCACACAGGCCGTGCTTGCGGGCCAGGTAGCGCAGGATGGCGTTGCTCTGCGTGAGCTTGTGAGTCCCATCAATTAGGTAGGGCAGCTGCGTGGTGACCAGGGCAGTCAGCTGGGCTCCCGGGCTCCCAGCATCCCCTTCCCTGAGCAGGGGCAGAGGGGACACACGGTACCCTCTGTGCCCGGCCCATGGCAGGCTCTAAGCACACACTCTGAACAGTGAGTGAGTGAGCTACGACACAGAACATCACGGAAAAGCACTGTAAAGAACCAGGAAGGGCAGTGGTGAGCACAAGGCCCTGACCTCAGACCTCCAAGCTGGGGAAGGAGACAGAAGCACAGACACCTTCTACCTCCCCTCCCCCCACCCTCCACCCCCCGATCCTGTGCCCTGCACCTACATTGGGGAAGTCCAGACCCAGGGTGAATTTCTCATTCAGCCACTGGCTTTGGTCATAGTCAGGAGCTGTGGATTAAACAAAGTGAGAGCAAAACCTCCCCAGTGTGCAGCCCTCTCCCCCAGGATCCCCCCGAAGAGTCAGGGGCGAGACCCTCCTCCCCATACAGGCATCTGGGATCTGAACCACCTAGTCTCCCACTGCAACATCCGAGGGGCAAAGAGCCTTGTAAGGGCTCTGGCCCCTGCAAGCCAAAGGCTCACCAAAGACTTAGAGAAGTCCTAAGGAAGAACCTTATCACTAGCATGGCCAATCCCAGCACCCCCTTCCAGTGCCCTGCGTTGGGAGGTCAAAGTGCACCCTCCAGGGGACCAGGCAAAGGCAGGCTCAGTCCAGCTGTTGCAGGCTGCAGAGGTGAGTAACAGACGGCCACCCAGGGGTTGCCAGGTGTCAGCAGGGGCTGGGTGGAGGTCAGAGTAGGCGGAGCATTACCGTCCCCCATCGTGTATCTCTTTTCCTCATAGCTGGTGTCCGTGTATTCCAGGAGCAGGCGGATGGCGTGGGCCAGCTTGAGGGGATGGCAGAGGTACAGGTCAGAAACGGAGCTACCCTGTGGCCCTGAGGCCATCCTTATCTGCTCCAGGTGAGCCCCAATCCTACCCTTTATACCTCCCCTCCCCCCCACACAGGGGAGCGCGCACAGTGAGCTCCTGAGGGCCTCAGGCAGAGGCCTCCACAGGTCCTTAGGGAACCACCGCCGGAAACCGCCCCAGCTGCTCAGCGCCTCTCCCTGGCCCGTGCCCCCACGGGGCGGATCCCTGGCGGATCCCTGGCTCACCCCGCGGATGTCCCAGTAACCCAGCGTCACGGGCATGGTGCTGCTGGAGCTGCGGTTTGGTGGTCAGGCCTCAGGGGATGGGCTAGGGCTTTATGGGAGTCGGGGGCAGGGAAGGGCGGGGCCTGGCTGCCGGCCGCTTTTCCTCCCGCCCCGCCCCCAAGACCCACCAACCCGGGACGCCCAGCGCTGAGGTCCAGCCCCACCTGGAGGACAGCCCAGAGCTGTGGCGGCCTGCAGCTCCCAGGCTTGGTGGGCAGGGTCTGGGCGCCAGGACGCCGAAAGCAGGACCCAAGTCGCCGCGTCCCCAGCGCAGCCCAGAGGCTCGGGCCCCCGGTTGTTGGCAGTGCCCTTGACAGATGAGCCAGACCTTATGAGAGCATCGCAGTTGGCATCGCTCAGCCCTAGCACTCCCCGGATTCTGCTGCCCGGGTCAGGCCAGGGGCCCAGAGGGACAGCATCAGTAGAAGGAGAACGACCCCTAGGACAAAAGACAGTGAAAATGAGGTGAGAATTCAGATGACTGAAATCCTTGGGCATTGGGCTAAAGAAGAAGTGCATTGGCCTGTTTTGGTGCTTTGACCCAACGATAAATCTAAATATGAACCTGGCCTAGCCGGCAGATGCAGATCCTGTTGGTCAGCCAGCAGGTTCTCACATTGACCTTGACAGTGACCTTGAGTGCAGTGGCCCCAGAGGGAACCAGAGCACAGGTGGCAAGGAATGTGACAGGAGCCCTGCCCCACTGCAGAAGAGTGGACAGAGAAGGGAGTGCAGGGAGGGGCTGAGAGGACTCCCCACAGGACCAGGGAGCCAGGCCAGGTCAGACCCTCAGCTCTGCTGCTCCATGATTGTAGCCCTGGCCCTGGCTCCTGACTTGAGTGAGGTCTTTACAACGGGAGGGTGCCTCCAATGCCCTGGAAGTCACTTTGACCTGTGACCTATGTCCAACTCCACAGGAAGGATGTCCCACCTGCTGCCTTTGTTCTTCAAGCCAGAGCCTATTTGAAAACTGGGAAATGAATGTAGTAATTTAACCTGTTATTCATCTGGTTTTGCTTAGAAGGCATTAGAAGAGATGACGACGACATGAGACCAGATGCAGGGAACACTAAAAATCAAACGAAGCTACAAGTTAAAGGGCAAGGCAATCGCACTACAGAAAAAATAAATGTGGGATTTAGCTAACACATTAGTAAGACCATAGACCCAGAATGTCAGCAAAGTTTCAGCTTACCTGAAAACATAAAGTTTCAACTCACCTGGGATGGGGTTTGCAGGACAGAAAGCCTGCACCCCACCTGTGTTGAGGCAGAGAGCTCGGGTGTCTGTGGAGCTAGCAGCCGGGAGACAGTGTCGCTGGGGCTGGCAGAGTGCAGTCCCTGTGGCAGGTGCTCACCACCCATCCAGGCGGGCCGGTCCTCCCAGCTCAGGCCCCTGTCTGTGTGCAGGCTCAGGAAACAGGTTGCAGCGTGGATTCCTTGGCAGGTTTCCCACAGCAGGACAATAGCACCATGTGCACACCCCTGGGCCTCACCCTCTCAACTGGTCCAGTTCTCAGCATCCATCAAGATTTGTCATTCTGAACTGTGTGCCTCTGAAGCCTAGAAAGATGGAATTTCTACATTCAATTGAGAAAAGACTCTCTAAATAGGCCAGCAGTGATTGGAGTAAGAATTCTGAAAGACACAGGACAGACAGTGCCATGTTCATAGTCATCCCTTTGGTCATCCCTTTACTGAGAACTCAGTTGTTGGGATCCCGCCACTCCCTAAGCTCTATGCACAGAAGATCCTTCTAGGGGTCTGTGGCTTGGCCATCAAGACTCGCGTCAGCGGGAACCGCAGGTTGGAACTGTGACAGTGCGGCTCATCATGGTGCTTCCGTGCCCTGAGATGGCACTGAGGCTGGGGCGGGAGACGGAGGCCATGCTGCCCAGGGCCAGGACTCCCAGGAGCTGGAAGCCAGGCCCCGAGCACAGCTGGCCCTGCAGAAGGAGGAGCAGGTGCTGCAGGAGGAGGGCGGACTGGACTTGCAGGCCTCAGAAGCACCCACGGGGCCGGGAGGTCACGGCAGTGGGTGAAGTGGGTCTGTGAGAGGCGGCAGGGGGAAGTGGGGATTAGGGACACTGGGAAGGGTCTGAGAAGGAGTTGTGTCCTGTTGTTAGCGCAGAGACTCATCCCAGTGCTGTGGAATATCTGAAGTTCATGTGCTCCCCGCTGACTGTAACATGTGGACCAGCTCTGCCTTTTTAAATGGCTGGTGTGCTGGGCAATCTAAAGATACTGTGTGCAAATCTCTGGGCCTATAGCATGATATCTGGATCTGATTCCATGATTGCTTGCACATCTTTTGCTAACACTCTAACTCTCAAGGCAAGTACACAGAAATTTTGCAAAACTGCCCTCAAAATTAATATATATTAGAAATAAATAGCAGAGTAGGCATTTGGTGCATCAGTTAAGTTGCTACTTGGGACTCCCACACTGTACAGTGGAGTGCCTTATTCAAGTCTCAGCTCCCTTCTCCATTCCAGCTTCCTGTCACTGTGCACCCTGGGAGGCAGCAGGTGATGCATGAAGTACTTGGGTCCCTGCCACCCAATGGCAGACGTGGGTTGAGTTCCCAGCTCCTGGTTTCAGCCTGACCCAGTCCTGGCTGCTGCAGGTTTGGGGGAGTGATCCACATGATGAGAGATCTCTCTATCTGGCTGCCTGTCAAAGAAAAACTAAATAAATATCAGCAAATTGAAATATGTCCTACCTTGTGGAAGTTTCTAAAACTTTCTTAAACATTATGTGAGTAAACAGGGAATCCAGAAAATAAAGAATATTTTTTAAAATATAAAATATAAAAACAGAAGTTACCATGTACAAGATACTGTCACACTGAAACTAACGGAAAAAGTTTGCCTGCATGTCTAAAATATTAAGAATAAGGCAAAACAAACTAGAGTATCAAGAAAGTAGAATAGAAACAAAGTTGAAAGTAACATTATAGTGGCTGGCGTCGTGGCTCAATAGGCTAATCCTCTGCCTGCGGCGCCGACACACCGGGTTCTAGCCCTGGTTGGGGCACCAGATTCTGTCCCGGTTGCTCCTCTTCCAGTCCAGCTCTCTGCTGTGACCCAGGAGGGCAGTGGAGGATGGCCCAGGTCCTTGGGCCCTGCACCTGCATGGGAGACCAGGAGAAGCACCTGGCTCCTGGCTTTGGATCAGTGCAGTGCGCCGGCCGCAGCATGCCAGCCATGGTGGCCATTGGGGGATGAACCAACAGAAAAAGAAATACCTTTCTCTCTGTCTCTCTCACTGTCTACTCTGCCTGTCAAAAAAAAAAAAAAAAAAAGTAACATTATAGAAATCAAAACTAATACTAAAAATAAAAATATTGAAAAAATATTGAAACATTTACTAAACAAATGGTTGTTACTCTAAAAACATTAACTAAATTAACAGATCATTAAAAATGATCAATAAAAAACTTAAACATTATTAGGATTCCTAAAATTGGGAGAACCTTTTTTTTCTCAGATACATGTTACATTACATCAAACAAAACAGCACCAAATTTGTAAAAGAAATTTTTAATGAAGATTTATTTGTTTTTCATTTTATTTGTAAGGAAGACAGAAATCTTCCATCTGTGAGTTCACTCCCCAAATGCCTCCTTTCCAGCCTTTAACTATTAAACCCAAACACTTTTATTTAGAGTTCCACTCACCCGATCTCACATATTCATTATGTCTTATAAAAATAAAAACAAAGCAAAGTCAACCACAGGTCAATTATTTGAATTCCTCTTAGTTTTGAAATAGTCTCCTGACAACAGATATTCAAGTTGGCAAGCAGGCCTTCGTTCTCAATGTCGCTCATCACCGTGCCTTAGAGGTCATTGGAGGGGCAGCGTTTAAGACCCCACGAGGGATGTCTGCATCCCATATCCGAGGGCCTGAGTTGGAATCCTGGCTCCTCTTCAGTTTCCAGCTTCCTGCTAACGTGCACCCTGGGAGGCAGCAGATGTTAGCTCTCGTACTTGGGTCCCTGCCACCCACGTGGGAGACTGGGTTTGAATTCCTGTCTCCAGCCTGTGCCCTGGCCCAGCCTGGGCTGTTTGGGGGATTTGGGGAGTGAAGACAATGATGGCACATCTCTCATTGTCTCCCTCCCTTTCAGATGAGAAACTTTTTTCATTTAAAACATATGTATCATCTGTGGGCCTGGACAGCTGAGGGTCTGGCCTGGCCCCTGCTGCAGCCCCGCGGGGAGTCTCCCAGCTCTTCTCTGGACACCAGCCTGGGCTCCCCTGCTTCAGCAGAGGGCTCTCGTCCTTTCCTAGGTATGCTCTCCCTCCTTCCTTCAGATTAGCTCCTGGGACGCTGCCCACGTGGTCACAGTGCCGGTCAAGGAGGCCAGCTATCTGACAACAGGATTCCCAGCCTCCTGGATTCAGATTCCCGGACTGGGTCAAAACACTGGTGAATGAACCGTAACTCTTCATTGGGTGACCTTAGAACTGGATGCCCCAAATTCCACAAGGGACAACGGGAATCAGTGTTTTCCTCCTCCCTCTGCCCCATGTCCAGCGTCCTCTTCCTTCTACCGCTCCTGCCCTGGGCGCAGCCTGAGGCGCCTTGGCGGTGCCCGCGGCGGGTGCGCACGTACACGCCCGGTTGGGGCACCCCTTGTAAGCCTGATCCCGGCAGCTCGAGCTTCCCAGAACCCAGGGGTGCGGACGAGCGATGCCAGCAGAGGCGGGAAAGGGGCACTGCGACGCCACGTGGAGCCTGGCTCTCACTGCCAACTCCCTGGACCCAAGGAGAGGGAGCCGGGGAGGGAGCCTGTGGGCCGGGCTGGGGAAGCGGCGAGCCCGGGCTCTGCGTTCGGCCTCTTGGGCACCCAGCCCTCGCTCAGGGATCCCTGGGGGCTGGGAGCTGCTCCCTGCGGGTGGGGCCCAGCGCCCGCATCCAGAGCCGGGGCCAGGGGATCTGAGGAGCCACAGAGCTGGAGAGAGCACCAGGGGGGCGGGACGGTCGCCAACCCCGCCCCCTGCCCGCCCTGAGTATCTGGATAAAGCCCCAGGCCAGTCCGGCTGAGATCCATCCACTGATCCTCAGCACCAGCAGCCCAATGCCCGTGACCCTGGGTTACTGGGACATCCACGGTGTGAGTGAGGGGTCCACCCGGCGGGGGCACGGGCAGCTGAGCAGCTGGGGCGATTCCAGGCTGTGGTTCCTGTAGGACCTGTGAAAGCCTCTGCCTGAAGCCCTCAGGAGCTCCCCCTGAGCGGTGAGGTATTAAGTGTAGGGTAGAGGCACACCTGGAGCAGGTAAGGACAGCCTTGGTAGCTCACGCTCTGACCTCTGCCCCTTCCATCCCCTGCAGCTGGTTCTAGCCATCTGAATGCTCCTGGAATACATGGACTCCAGCTACGAGGAACCTGCCTGTTTTAACCTCTGCCCAGCCCCTAGGTGCTGACACCTAGCAACCGCTCAAGGCCACCTGTTGCAAACCTTTGCCGCCTGCGCCCGCTGGAGCTGAGCCTGCCCCTTCCTCTGGAGTGTGCACTTCGGCCTCCCAAAGCAGGGTGCTGGGAGGCAGTGCTGAGCTTGGCCATGTTAGTGATTGGGACTGGTCTTTGGTGAGCCTTAGCATGTAGGATCCAGGGTCCTAATAGACCTCTTTGACCTCAAACCTGAACTGTGCAACCGAGTAGTTCAGATCTGGGTTGGCTGTATCCAGAGAAGGGAGGATCTTGCCCCTGACTCCTCGAGAGGGTCCTGAGGGAGAGGGCTGCACACTGGGGAGGTTTTGCTCTCACTTCATCTAATCCAGAGTTCCCAATTATGATCAAAGCAAGTGGCTGAGTGAGAAATTCACGCTGGGCCTGGACTTTCCGTAGGTGCACGGCACAGGATGGAGGGGGAGGGGTGCAAGGTGTCTGTGTCTACATCCTCAATCCCCTCTTTGAAGGTTTAAGGAGCACAGCCCTCAGCCCAGCTCCTCTTCCTTCCTGGTTGTCTGTGCTGCCTTTCAGTGATGTTCTGTGTCATAGCTCACAGAGTGTGTGCTTAGAGCCTGCCATGGGCCGGGCACAGAGGGTACCGGGTGTCCCGTCTGCCCCTGCTCGGGGAAGGGGATGCTGGGAGCCCGGGAGCCCAGCTGACTGCCCTGGTCACCACGCAGCTGCCCTACCTAATTGATGGGACTCACAAGCTCACGCAGAGCAACGCCATCCTGCGCTACCTGGCCCGCAAGCACGGCCTGTGTGAGTGGGGCTGGCTGCAGGGCGGGGGCGGGGGGCGTCCGCTGGGTGTGGCTGGGCCTGGCCACTTAGGTCTCTGTGGTGTGGGCTGCAGGGGGGAGACGGAAGAGGAGAAGATTCGGGTGGACATTCAGGAGAACCAGCTGATGGACAACCGCATGCAATTCGCCATGATGTGCTACAGTCCTGATGTTGTGAGTGCCCTCTGGGTTGGATGTGGCGGGGTATCAGAGTTGCACTCTTTTTTTTTTTTTTTTCCATTTCATTTTTTGACAGGCACAATGGACAGTGAGAGAGAGACAGACAGAGAGAAAGGTCTTCCTTTTTGCCGTTGGTTCACCCTCCAATGGCCGCCGCGGCCGGCGAATCACGCTGATCCGAAGGCAGGAGCCAGGTGCTTTTCCTGGTCTCCCATGTGGGTGCAGGGCCCAAGGACTTGGGCCATCCTCCAATGCACTCCCTGGCCACAGCAGTGAGCTGGCCTGGAAGAGGGGCAACCGGGTCAGAATCCGGCGCCCTGATGGGGACTAGAACCTGGTGTGCCGGCACCGCAAGGCAGAGGATTAGCCTATTGAGCCACGGCGCCGGCCCAGAGTTGCACTCTTGTTTTCTCATCTGAACTGGTCCTGTTTGCCATTAAACTCCCTGGGGTACTGCTTCTCCAAGAAATTTCTTATTCAACCATCACATTGGTATTGTTACCCCAAATGTGGTGAAATAAAATCTTTGAATCAATGTCCACAATCTCAGGATACAATCGTGATACCCCAGGGTCAAAATTCAGTTCTTACACATGATGTTTGCTTCAGAATCCCCTTTGTGTCTAACCTTTGACCCTGGCCATGGGCTGTCTTTCCCAGCTGTTCCCACCATGTGCCAGCGCCTGGGTACAGAGTCCCAGTACATGAGTAGCAGTAGTTCAAGATGGGGCATCATCATATGGGTGCTCTATCCCAGGGCTGTCTCTGTGCCCCCCACAAGGATAAGAGTAGTTCTCTGATGGGCAGCCCAGGTCAGCCAGGGACCTTTGTTCCTCTCCCTCCACCCCTCAGTGTCGAAGTCTCCTCTTCTGTATCTCTGCAGATACCTGATCCTCTTCTCTCCTGAGATCTCTCAGTTCTTTGTCTTTGCTTTCACCCCACGTCTGAGTCCAGGGCAAGCAGGTGATCGTGGCACTCCTGGCTGACCCTTAGAGGTTCTGTGGACTTCGGTGGTGACAGGTTCAGGGACAGTACTGGGTTCCTCTGTGACTTCCCATTGCTGTGAGAGACAGGGTGTGGTACCCAGTAGGTGTCTATTCAGTGCTGATGAACGAAGTGGAAGGGGGGCACTGCCCAGGGCCACTCTGCTGCTCAGCCCTGGCCAGCGGGGCCCAGGCAGCACTGGGCGGTGCCTGTCTGCAGGGCTGTGTGTCTGAGGGTGGTGACAGCTGATTCTGCCTCAGGAGAAGCTCAAGCCCGAGTACCTGAAGGGGCTCCCTGAGAAGCTGCAGCTGTACTCGCAGTTCCTGGGGAAGCGGCCCTGGTTCGCAGGGGACAAGGTAGAGTGGGGGTGGGGGGTGGAGTGGGGAGGAAGGAGGGGGCGGTCTTCCTCTGGGACTGAGCTCTGTCGTCCTGGCTCCTGCAGATCACCTTCGCCGATTTCCTTGTCTACGACGTTCTTGACCAGAACCGGATATTTGAGCCTGGGTGCCTGGACCCGTTCCCAAACCTGAAGGATTTCATGTCCCGCTTCGAGGTGACCCCCTGAGCCTCCTCCCCCTGCGCTGTCTTTTCCCTGTTCCCGTCCCTCCATGCTCAGAGTCCTGGAGCTAAAGTGCAGCCCAGCTGGGAACTGAGGACCCAGGCTTGGCGTCTTATGTCAGTTGAGTCAGGTGGATCGAATTGTCCCTCCCATCTTATTACGGTTCTGTGATTTTAGAGGGTGACTGAATTGGCCACTAGCCCAGGGCAGCCCAGGCTGTGCTGGGCTCCCTACAATCCCTTGGCTTCTATAACAACAGTCATTGGTTCTCACAATTTTGTAACAAAGGATAAAGCTCCAGGCCCTTGTGCAGTCTTTTTTTTTTTTTTTCTTTTTTTTTCTTTTTTTTTTTTTTTTTTTTTATTTTTGACAGGCAGAGTGGACAGTGAGAGAGAGAGACAGAGAGAAAGGTCTTCCTTTGCCTTTGGTTCACCCTCCAATGGCCGCCGCGGCCGGCGCGCTGCGGCCGGCGCACCGCGCTGATCCGATGGCAGGAGCCAGGAGCCAGGTGCTTTTCCTGGTCTCCCATGGGGTGCAGGGCCCAAGCACCTGGGCCATCCTCCACTGCACTCCCTGGCCACAGCAGAGAGCTGGCCTGGAAGAGGGGCAACCGGGACAGAATCCGGCGCCCCGACCGGGACTAGAACCCGGTGTGCCGGCGCCGCTAGGCAGAGGATTAGCCTAGTGAGCCGCGGCGCCGGCCCCTTGTGCAGTCTTATCTCTCATCCCTGGACTCAACGTAAGAGGCAGGGCTTTGAGCAGTGTGTGTGTGTGTGTAGGTGGCACCAGGAGGCCTGTGACAAGGTAGGGTGAATGTTCAGTATGTGAGGAAAGGACGGTGCCGCTGATCTCCAAGGAGCTCTGTGCCTCTCAGATCCTGGTGTGGAAGCACTGAGGTCCCGGGACAGCTGTTGGTGCAGGTCCTTTGTTTACACCTCTGTGCAGACCACATTGTTAGTGTGAGGCACAGTGTCAGGCCCAAAGGGACCAGCAAAGGCAGCAGTGCTGCAACTGACAGTAGTTAGAGAGCAGCCAGCACCCGGATTGGGGGAGGGGTAACACCATGTGGGTACTTGGAGCAGTCTGACCTCACACATGGGGTCACACTCATCACCCACAGTCATCTTGTTTGCTCACAACAAATCCTACTTTATCACCGATTTGGGGATTGGAGGCATTTGTCAAACAGGTTTTTCAGCCTACGGTCTTTTTCCTGGTCCACTCCCATCCAGAGCTTGCCTTCTCAGCCCTTCTCATCAGCTCTGGATCAGGTCCAGGCCTGTGGCCTTGGTGATTCTGCAACAGTCGGCTCAACGCTGTGATCCCGGGAGGAGAGGCAGAGATTAGATCTGTGTGCGACCCTGCGGCCCAAACAGGCCAGGCCCGTGAGGTCCAGAACACCGTGCACCCCCCTGAGTTCTTTAGGAAGTCCCTGGGCACGGCTGTCCTGGTGTAGAGGACTTGGCACATGCATGTCCTGGCCTTGTGTGTGGAGCAGGGCTCAGGACGAGGGGCTGAGGCAGTGAGATTGGGCGCAGACGCTGAGTGCAGGAGTGAGGACTTCCTGCGTCCAAGGGGGAGTGGGTGGAGCCTGGCCTGGCCTTGCTCTGCTGCTTCAGCTCCTCCTGTTCCCTAAGTTCAGGGCTTGCAGAGTCACTGGGTGAGAGCCGGGCTGCTTTGCAAGCTGCCCTGGCGTGGGCTCAGCCCCTTTGTCCCGTTGGCCATCCCTCCTGTGTGTGCAATCCCAGGGAAGCCAGCAGCCTCATTGTGAGAAGGAGAATGTTTGTGCAGACAGGGGTGACAGGGCCTTTGTGGGGTGGGGAGGTAGGGCAGAGTGGGAGAGAGACAGAGCCAGGCCGTGTCCTGCCCGTCTCCCTGCTCAGTCCCTTAACCCCGAGAAAGCCTCTGACTCGCTGTGACGCTCGGGTTCCCTTCGGGTGGAAGGTGGCCAGGAACGGACCCTGCGGGGAGTGGGGTGGGCTCTGAGTAGGCACCGTGCTGTCAGCCTCTCCTACCCATAGTTCTCATGAAGGCGGGACGTGAGTCGTAAGTAAGGCAGCGTGGACCCAGCAGGGCTGTGGTCCTATGAGACTCCCTGCAGCCAGTGAGGCCCTGGGCAGAGGCGCTGTCGGGGACCTGACGTGATGCGCTGGGGCTGCCTGAAGCCCAGTGGGGCCGCAGACCCTGACTCCTTGTGCTTTCTGTTTCCAACTCCAGGGCCTGCCGAAGATCTCTGCCTACATGAAGTCCAGCCGCTTCCTCCGAGTGCCTGTGTGTGCAAAGACAGCAAAGTAGAGGGTAATATAGGGCCCTGGAAGGAGGTGGGCGTGGCGCTGGGAGCTCAGGTCTCCCAGGCCCTCTGGCTTCTCATTCTTTCTCCTTCCAGCCCCTCCCCCATCAACCTGCTGGCTGCCTGTGTCCTGAGCCAGCGCCTCCCATGAAGGTTCTGGCCAGGCTCAGCCCCCACCCTTCTAGCCATGGCCTCTCTAAGGCTGCTCTTCCCACACTAAGGTGACCCCACGGTACTCGTCTCTCTTTGTGGGCCCTGAGCTCCCCGACTGCCAGAAAGATGGCTGTGCCTGGGCTGCGGCCCTGCTCCCCAGTGGGGTCTCCCCAGTGCTCTCTGGTCCCCAGGAGGGCCTGACCTCAGCCAGGGCCCTTCTTACCCCTGTGATGGGCTGGACTGGGCGCTGACTGTGCAGACCTTGGGGGGGTTTCTTTGTTCTGCTGCCACAGCAGGGGCTGGGTGGGGCAGGATTAGTGTGGGGGGAGTGGGTGCTCAGGCAGGGCTATGAGGGACCTTGTGCATTTCCGGGCCCTATCCATGTCGCTCTGCTCCTCTCCCTGGGTTTCTCCTCTGCCCGGGTTCTCCGGTCCTTCACCCTGGAGGGAGGGCGCCGAGGGCCACATGCAGCCGTGCCGTGGTGCTGAGAGCCTCTGGGCTGATGGGGACGGGGCTGAGCAGGCTTGGGCAGACCCCTCTGTCACCTCCTCCTGGAAGCTTTCCCTGATGCAGATGCTCTCGTCTACAGTTTCAGGATGTTTCTCAATAAAACATCCCACTGTATAATCATTGTTGTCTGTGTGTATTTTAAACCCCAGCTGAGTCATGGACCCATGGAGGAGGCATCCCTCTGTGTCTTACCTGAGTCCTGTGTCCTGGTGCCTGGCATATAGGAGGTGTTCCGGAAGTTTGGAAATGTGGACGAATTCCCTCGCAGAAGCCTATGCCAGCTATGCCAGCTGTCACACTTCATGGGGGCCTGGTGCCCTGGGAGGAGTTTCCTGAGTCAGAGCAGGTGTAGAGTAGCATGCAGAGTTTGTAAATGTGCAGGTACTGTAGTCTGAGCCAGCATCTGTATCAAACAGCAGCTGTAACACATCATCTATTCTGCGCTGTGCAGTCCCTGGGGAAGAGCTGAGGGTGCCGGCAGCTCTGCTCCGCGGTGTTCAGCAGGGGCCCTGCACCGTGCTGAAAGGGAAAGCCTCAGGCCCTGGTCCAGGCTGTGTCTCCCAGCCCAGGACACCGTGGGAGAGGCAGGGCGTCAGCAGTGTGTACGGAGCTGGCATCTGCAGGCTGAGACGAGGTAGGATTGAGGTTCAGTGTCAGAGTCACAGACGACGCTCGTGTGTGATCTCCAGAGCGTGGGTGCCCGCGTGGGGAAGCGCTGAGGTCCCAGGCCGGCCGCTCGTGCTGGGTTTGAGGGCGCACCTGGGAGCCCTGTTAAGCGGCATTGTCCCGAGCTGTTCACGGGGGGCACGTTCCTTCCCTTCCTCGCTTTGTTCCTTTTCGTGGCCACGTGTCCTGTGTGACATGGGCAGGTCCCTTATTTTCACTCCTCTGCACTGACCCTCTGCTCTGGGGGAGGCACGGCACCAGGCACGGTGGGTCGTGCCAAGGTGACCCCGTGCTGGGGAACTGCAGGCACAGCAGCTGGGCAGGCCGTGTGGCAGCACCTGCGTGCCAGGAGCACCGCCTGGGCCCCACCTCTCTGCTAATCACGTCCCAGGGCAACGCGTCTGATGGCAGCACAGCCTGGTTTATCACAGACTCAGGCATTGAGGCCACTGTCCCACCTCCTTTCAGCCTAGAATCAGTTACCCATCCCACCCTCCCACCCAGAGCTGCGCCTTCTCAGCGCCTTCTCTTTGGGTCTGGCTCAGGGTCAGACTTGCAGCCTTGGAAATGATGAAGGGCTGGCTGTGGGAGGGAGTGTTTACTGGGGACGCTGAGAAAGACAAATTCCAAAACTCTTTTGTAGTTTGTTTCTCTCTCTCTGCCTTGAGGCAGGAGACAATGCAGGGCTTATTAGAAGCTCAGAAAAAGAACTTGCAAGTTTGAGAAACTCCCTTTGCAGCTGTGTATATATAGGATAACGTTAGCAGGCTACACAGCAGATGACTTCAAATCCCCACTAAGGCCCCTCCCCAAGAGCAACCCATATAAAATCACAGCCCTGGTTATCTTTGGGGCCTAAAGTCTCAGTCTCAGTCTGAGCTTTGGTTCTTGACCAGCTTCTACTCCCTTAAGATGTGTACTTCCTCGGGGCTGGCGCCATGGCTCACTTGGTTAATCCTCCAACTGTGGCACCGGCATCCTATATGGGTGCCAGTCTGGTTCCAGTTGATGTTCTTCCAGTCCAGCTCTCTGTTGTGGCCCAAGAGGAAAGTGGAGGCTGGCCCAAGTGCTTGGGCCCCTGCATCTGCATGGGAGACCAGGAAGAAGCACCTGGACCCGGCTTCAGACTGGTGCAGCACCGGCCATGGCTGCCATCTAGGGAGTGAACCAACGGAATGAAGAGCTTTCTCTCTCTCTCTCTCTCTCTCTCTCAATCTCTCTCTCACTGTCTGTAACTCTACCTGTCAAATTAAAAAAAAAAAAAAAAGTGCACTACTCCTATCCTAAACCTTAGCTGCTATACTTGTTGCTTGTGTGAGCATCATGTAATTCATTATCCGAGACTCAGAAGAACCTGTCTATTGGTGCATGTTCTTCGGCCTGGTCCCTGGGCTGGGCTGGAGGCGGGGAGGGTTGGGTAGCGGGAGACTGGGCTCTGTGCCCGCTGGGGAGGTCAGGACCTCCTGCTTCCGGGGCAGTGATCAGGGCCCCGCCTCGCTGTTTTCTGCGGGTTTACCTCCCTCTATCGATTTTCATCCAGGATTTGCTGAGTCGCTGGGTGAGATCTGGGCTCTCTGCCAGGCACACGTGCGTGCTCTAAGCATCCTTGCTCTGTAAGAGTCCCCGCTCCGGGTGCGAACCCTGGCAATCCCGGAGCCTCCGAAGAGAGAAATCTGTGTGGACAGGGACTGACGGGCTTGCTGTGGAGGGAAGCAGAGAGCACACGGGGCAGAGTGCAGCTGGGGCTCAGGCACAGCTGTGCATCGTGGGGAGGCGGCTCTCCTCCGTGCAGCTCAGGTTCCCTCCGGGTAAATATAGACCTGAACTCGCAGGGCGGTGGAGCGGACTTTCTGGGCCTCCACGGCCGTCTCCAGTGGGGCAGCCACCTTGCTCAGTGCAGAGTCTCCCTGACTGCTGGGTCCTCTTCAGGAACGACCTCAGTCGAAGGTCGCTGAAGAGTGAGCTCCCCAGGGCCGTGGACCCTAAGGAGACCGTGCAGTTCTCCAGGCATGGAGCCCGCGTGCAGGCAGCTGCCAGGGTCCTGCCGTGCTGGGCCTGCACTGGGGCTGCTGGAAGCCCGGAGGGGCTGCAGACCCTGAGCTCTGCCCTGTCCCCACTCTCAGGGCCTGGAGGAGAAATCAGCCCACATGAAGTCCAGCCGCGTCCTGGGAGACCGGGGATCACCGAGGTGGCCATTGTGGGACAATAAGTAGAGTCCAGAGAGGCCAGTGAGGAGCCCGCGCTCAGCCCGCTGCCCAGGGCCCTGGGGTGCAGCTGATCTTCCTGTATCATAAGCTTGGTTCCTGTCCTTGGTGACACATCAAAATAATGAGGACAAGGTTTGAGAGTAAAGGGAACAGAAAGTAATGTGTCAACAACCAAGGACAACAGCAGATAAGCAATCTTAAGAACTACAGAACTGCTGTCCTGCACGGCGCCGGCCTGGCACTTCTGCAGGTGCTGAAGCCGGTTGCAGGTCTGATAACAGGTATCTCGGCCTCGGCACAACTCCCTGGAAACTGGGTCCGTGGCTTGACTGCATCATGAGCAGGGACCAGCAGAACGTTCTGCAAATCTAAGCGGCTACAGAGTGTTTTCTGGCTGGAACCTGAAGGAGGCAACGTATGTGTTCCGGATTCCAGTGTTTCATCCACCAGGATGAAGCCCCCTCAGCCTGTGCCCTTGGTTATTTCTCCACCTCACAGTCTGCTGCAAGGAATTTCAACCTCCGGTCTTTTGGCCTGGGAGGGCCAGATGATTGCAACTTGAACCAACTTCCTCAAGGCCAGGTTCTGGAGTTCCCAAGCAAGCATTCTCTATCCATTTGAACAGATACTTGAGGGGGTCCCAGGCTGAGTAGTTTGCTTTTCATCAGAATGTGAAAAGAAACAAAAATGAGTTTGGTTACAACTTCCCCAGCACCAACCCTTCATTCCACATCTGTGGAATAGGGGCTCTGACTCCATTCTGACGCCTTGCAGCCGACATAGGAGTCAAGGTCTGAACCTGCGTTTGTCAGGACTCGTGTTGAGTTTTAATGCTTTTGCAGCAGCTTCACGGAGATTGCTGATCAGTCAACAGGTCACTAATCAGCACAGAGCGGCCACTTGGGGAGTGAACCAGCAGATGGAAGACCTCTCTCTCTCTCTCTCTCTCTCCTCTCTCTCTCCTCTCTCTCTCCTCTCTCTTTCCTATCTCTCTCTCTCCTCTCTCTCCCCTCTGTGTAACACTGACTTTCAGATAAATAAATAAATATTAAAAAAAAAGAAATAGAAGCCTTTGGCATGGCAAAATACATATTTTTTCAGTTCTCTCCTTTAACAAGAGGAGGTCAAAGGTATTTGCTTACTCGTTAGTTTAGATGTCTATTTTCAAAGGTTTTGTATACAAAACATAACCATTTTAAGCCCTAAGTGAAATCCTGATTTTGTTACCAGGAGTGTTAACCTTAACTTGAAAATTTCTTTCAAAATTGACCTGATTTATCTGGCTGAAGAGCCCACGAGAGTATTTTAGGCATGGAAAGCCAAGACATTCTGGCAAATAAAATAAAATAAAATAACTAAATGAAAGAACGTCCACTTTGACTATGACCTTGTCTAAATATGATCAGAGTTGGCAAACTCAAAAGGCTTCCATAGCCTTGGCAATTCATAACAAGAGCCTAGGGAGATTACTGATGCTATAAACAAGAGTGTCAATTGTTAAATCAATAACAGGAGTCACTGTGCACTTACTCCCCATGTAGGATCTCTGTCCTTAATGTGTTGTGCAATGTGAATTAACGGCATAACTAGTACTCAAACAGTACTATACACTTTGTGTTTCTGTGTGGGTGCAAATCTTTACTTAATATATACTAAATTGATCTTCTGTATATAAAGATAATTGAAAATGAATTTTGATGTGAATGGAATGTGAGAGGGAGCAGGAGGTGGGAGGGTTACGGGTGGGAGGGAAGTTATGGGAGGCGGGGAAGCACTGTAATCCAAAAGCTATACTTTGGAAATTTATATTTATTAAATAAAAGTTTTTTAAAAAGAAAGAAAATTGACCTGATTTAAGATCCATCTAGGAGAACAAATTTAAAAACCAATTTTCAACTCCTTGGAAGTGGGGGTTTGATAATGCAGAGACTGTTGGAGCCAGGGGGCTTCTTTCTTTCCTTCCTTCTTTCTTTCTTTCTATTTTTCTTTCAAAGGTTTATTTTATTTATTTAAAAGGCAGAGTTAAGGCCGGCGCCACGGCTCACTAGGCTAGTCCTTCGCCTGCAGCACCGGCACCCCAGATTCTAGTCCCAGTTGGGGCGCCGGATTCTGTCCCGGTTGCTCCTCTTCCAGGCCAGCTCTCTGCTGTGGCCCGGGAGTGCAGTGGAGGATGGCGCAAGTGCTTGGGCCCTGCAGCTGCATGGGAGACCAGGAGAAGCACCTGGCTCCTGGCTTCAGATCTGCAGGGCGTGCCGGACGCAGCACCCTGGGCAAAACAGCATTTTGGAGGGTGAACCAACGGAAGGAAGACCTTTCTCACTGTCCCTGTCTCTCTCTCTCTCTCTCTCTCACTGTCTAATTCTGCATGTCAAAAAAAATAAAATAAAATAAAAGGCAGAGTTAGAGAGAGAGAGAGGGAGAAATACAAAGAGATCTTCCATCTGCAGGTTCACTCCCCAAATGAACACAATGGCTGGAGCTGGGTCTGGTCGAACCCAAGGGACCAGGTGCTTCTTCCAGGTCTCCCATGTGGGCGCAGGGGCCCCAGCAGTTGGACCATCTTCTGCTGCTTTCTCAAGAGCATTAGCAGGGAGCTGTATCAGAAGTGGAGCAGCTGGGACTTGAACCAGGACCCACATGGGATGTCTGCATTGCAATGGCAGCTTAAGCCATTACACAACAATGCCGGTCCATTGAGTGCCTATTTCTTAATTTTTTTTTAGATTTTATTTTATTTATTTGAAAGACAGAGTTACAGAGAGAGGTAGAGACAGAGAGAGAGGTCTTCCATACGCTGGTTCACTCCCCAGATGGCTGCAATGGCCGGAGCTGGTCTGATCTGAAGCCAGGAGCCAGGAGCTTCTTCCTGGTCTCCCACACAGGTGGAGGGGCCCAAGCACGTGGACCATCTTCTACTGCTTTCCCAGGCCACAGCAGAGAGCTGGATCGGAAGAGGAGCAGCCGGGACTCGAACCGGCACCCATATGGGATGCAGGCACTTCAGGCCAGGACTTTACACCACTGCGCCACAGCACCAGCCCCCTATTTCTTAGTTTTATCAGTTCTTATTTTTATCTGGGATAAACATTAACATAAGCATGGCCATCATCTAGCCACCATTTAGACATCCTGTTCTATTGGAACACAAGCATCATATCTGGTTAGTATCCCTTTAAAAAAAAAAAAGACATTTATTTATTTGAGAGTCAGAGTTACACACAGAGAGAAGGAGAGGAAGAGAGAGAGAGGGAGGTCTTCCCTTCACTGGTTCACTCCCCAAGTGGCCGCAACAGCCAGAGCTGCGCCCATCCCAAGCCAGAAGCCAGGAGCTTTTTCCGGATCTCCCACATGGGTGCAGGGGCCCAAGGACTGGGGCCATCTTCACTGCCTTCCCAGGCCATAGCAGAGAGCTGTATAGGAAGAGAAGCAGCCGGGACAAGAACTGGTGCCCATATAGGATGCTGGCACTGTAGGCTTAGGTCCAGCCCACTATGCCACAGCACTGGCCCCTGAGAGCTACATTTCTTGACCATTTCCAGGGGCCCAGCTGCAAGTCCCAAGGTCAAAGGACTAAATTTGAAAAATGAAAGAAAGAATAAAAATCAAAATGCAACTCTTACAGATGAGACAAATTCTATTTGATGAAACTTTTATTTCAGTTAATCATGGCTGTATGTCCTGGATCACATGCTGCGTGTCTATATATTTTTTAATTTTTATATAATAGCAAATTTTGAGACTGCTTGCCAAGAATTCCTGTACACCCCAGACGTCAACCCTTTCCTCGTTGGCGTCTCCTCCCTTTCTCTCTCACCCTGCCTTCCTGCCTCTCCGTGGGGCTCTGCCCCTGCATCCCGTGTGTGAGCACAAAACCTTTTATCACAGCACCATGTTCTTTTCTACTTTTTTGTTTAGGAATATTTTATGTTCTCAAAGTATTTAGGAATTCTTTTTTTATATTTATTTTTTTATTTTTTTTTTTTTTGACAGGCAGAGTGGACAGTGAGAGAGAGAGACAGAAAGGTCTTCCTTTGCTGTTGGTTCACCCTCCAATGGCCACCGCGGCCGGCACACCACGCTGATCCGATGGCAGGAGCCAGGTACTTATCCTGGTCTCCCATGGGGTGCAGGGCCCAAGCACTTGGGCCATCCTCCACTGCACTCCCTGGCCACAGAAGAGAGCTGTCCTGGAAGAGGGGCAACCGGGACAGAATCCGGCGCCCCGAACAGGACTAGAACCCAGTGTGCCGGAGAAGCAAGGCGGAGGATTAGCCTAGTGAGCCGCGGTGCCAGCCCAAGGAATGCTTTATTTAGAAAATAAAGGCAATGGGAGTAGCTATTAGGTTCTAAAAGCACCCATGAATTAAGCCACTCACGTTCCCCACTGAAAAGACAAAACAAAACCTTAAACCACGTTGCTGCAAGCTTTCTCACAGCAAGCAGTGAGAGCAAATGATGCTGGAGCACAAAAACCCGCAGTTCTGAGCATGAAGATGATTCATTGATTAGACATCCGATTTATTCGAGCACTAGGCCTACTGGAGATAGAGTTACACACAGCTCATGGAATAGGAAAGGATTCCACCCTGCACCCACCCACTCCATGTCTAGTTTCCTAGGGACACAGTTCACCCACTCTGTCCTAGAGCTTCACCCTGAAGCGTCCACAGGTGCTTGATGCTGACTAACATGAATAGGATCTGAGCAAGTCTGTGTACTCTCAGCCTGGGAGCTATCATGGTGATGTGACTTTCAGAAACATCCTCAGACACAGAAATAGCGCTGCCTGCAGTGAAGAGTCTTCGATAATCAACGAAACAAATCCCATTACATAGAATCTTACACATGGAAGAAACATACATGCAGTTTTACCAGTGGATTGCTTTATATATCATGAAAAAAGTCACAAAGAGATTTTCTATGAGATCAAAAAATTAACTTTTAATTGATACTCAGGTGATTTTGTGGTATTAAAATCAGAAACAAATCAATTTAACCGAAGTGGAATTTAGGGAAGAAATGCAGGATTACTAGTATGCACGGGCCTGTGCTGTGGTGTAGCAGGTAAAGCCGCCGGCTGCAGTGCCAGCATCCCATATGGGTACCAGTTCATGTCCTGGTTGCTCCACTTCCGATCCAGCTCTCTGCTATGGCCTGGGAAATAGTAGAAGATGGCCCAAGTCCTTGGGCGCCTGCACCCGTGTGGGAGACCTGGAAGCAGCTCCTGGCTCCTGGCTTCAGATCAGCCCAGCTCCAGCCATCATTGCGGCCACCTGGGGAGTGAGGATGGAAGATCGATTCTCTCTCTCTCTCTCTCTCTCTCTCTCTGCCTCTGCCTCTCTGTAACTGCCTTTCAAGCAAGTAAATAAATATTTAAAAAAAAATAATATGGAATAACAGCTGCACTTCTTCTGCTAACTCATTAAAAATGCCAATTGAACATTCTCAGGAAAATTTTCTTTTAAAAAAAGAGCAGGTCAGCACTACAATTGAAGAATCTAATCTAAATATAGACACTTGACAATGAAGTACATCTTAGAATGGAATGGGAAAGGTTTTCCAAAAAATCCATCAAATGTATTATCTCCTAATACTCAAAATGTGTATCACTTCTGTAGACCTTTGTAAGTGGAATCATAAAGAACTTAACAATTATTGCTATGCAAACACATCTGTACTACAGTAGTATGAATCTTGGGTATTAAGCATAATCTGTTGAATCAAGTTAAGGAGTTGAACATATGCTAAGAAATGTGCGTGTGTGTGTGTGCACGTGTGTAAGCCAGCTGACCCAAGAGCAACCGAGAGACCTAGCTTGTTTGGCTGAGACTGGATATTAAGTTAAACCTTCATTTTTTAGAAGGCAATCAAAAATTACAATTCCAACAGCCTCCAAACCAAAGCAAACACTGTAGAAAGAATGAAAACTGCATTCAAAGAGCTGGGTTTTTTTAAGCTCAGTTTCAGCACCCAAGGAACGTAAAAGCATCCATGACTATCACAGATGAACACAAAATGCACGTCATTATAATCAGTTATTTTCCCCACTGAGGTATAAAATCTATGTAGAACTTTGATACTGTACTATAACAAATTGTACTTCTCATAGTTTTATTTTAATTCCCTTTAAACCCTGTTTAATACAGTTTTTATTGTTGCAAAAATGTTTTCATGATTCTGAATCCGATTCCAGTTCATTTTCATTTATTTTTATATCAATATTTAATATACTGGCGACCAGTTCTAATCAGGAAAAAATTCTTGGAAATCTCTTCACCATGACAGCACGTTCAGTAGGACTTACTGTTGTGCAGGCAAACCATAAAAGGTGTAGCTCTCCGGAAAGCATATTGTTGCCTGTTTCACTGTCTGGATGGTCTTTCCCATGGCTCTTGAGGAGAGATCCTCCGGCCCTTGTCAAGGTCAGTGCGCAGTCTCACTACTCTGCAGTTTCCCGCCCTTGGACAGGAAGGCTGGGTCACAGCTGGTGCAGAGCTGGCAGAGTCCAAGTCTCCATGGCTGGGAACCCTTACATCCTGCACAGGAGGAAAGCACTTCTCCTTTTTTTTTTTTTTTTTTTTTTTTTGCTACTTGAAGAGTGTGGCAGGAATGTATGCTGAGATGCTGAGGTAGCCCAGTCGATCATTATTTTTTCTTTTTTTGTAAATTTGGTCTCAGACTATTTCTGGAAGTGTGTCGAAGACGCCGCTGCGGTGACCGGCTTCCACGGCAGTCTCTAATGCTGGGCACCTGGCTATCCTCTTGGGTGGCTTTGTCCAGGCACTGATCACTTCCACATGCCGTCAGGTTAATTCACTGGGTCATACTCCCAGAGCTGGGTGCCTTTTAGGTGGTGGCATGTGAGCATTGTGATCGGGCCATGAAGTTTGGAAACACCCAGGCACAGGCCATCTGTTCTAATTTCTCTGTTGGCCGTATACGAGGAAACCTGATTCCCTCCCATACCGTGACAATTGCAAATTCCAACTTCTTCATTCTCTTTTCTAGCCGTGTTATCAAGACACTGATTTGTTTCCACATTTCGATCTCCCCATGAGAAATATTGACATGGAATTTGAGAATCAGGATAAATATTCTCTAGGTACCAAGAGAAAGGTTTGCACTGTAGCTTGTGTCTGAGACCAAGTCTCGATGATAAATCTCCATAATCTACGTGTGTTACACCTGGAGAGATTATCTAGAAAAAAATCTTGAATTCATCATCCACACTTCTGCAAGTCATCTGTTATTTTTACTGATAACCTGCTCTGTGCCTCCTGGAAATGTGTAAGGCGTAGCTTTATGACACACATTTCCAACATGTGAGCAGTAACAATTTCCAAAGTTCCTCCACACTGCCAAATCCTCAAGGAAATTCCTGGGTTTTCTCCTCCTCAAATATCCATTCCAGCATCCTATGTTCCAATTTCCTGAAGGTAAACTCTGTCTACTGAACAAGGCCTCCTGCCGTCGTAGGTGTTCTCACAGAAGGAGTTCAATCACCTTTCCTTCTATCCATCTCTCTTTGGGGGACAGGCTACCAGTGAAAATTGAGCTTCCAGTTGAACCCACCTTAGGTCATATCAGAGGCTGCTATGTATTCAAAAGGATCATCGCTGACCACCTCAGTGATAGGACAGACCACTGTTCTGTCCTGTTTGATCCTGGCTACGGGAGGCTCCAGCTCCCCCCACTGCGCACTCACAATGAGCATCCAAACAGGTGATCACTTGGCCTTTCGACAGGGCAGCTCCTTTTAGCCTAGCTCTGATCAGTCCAGAACGTTGTTCCATTCGAATTACATGAACCGGTACCTTTAATGTTTTTCACATAACTCTCTAGGGGTCTTTTCAAAGAGTCTTTCACTGTCATCGTCTACTAGAACAATCTCTTCTATCACGTGTCTTGGTGAGCGACTGATGACACTGTGAACAGTTCGCAGAGGTGTGCTCCAAGCCTCATTGTGGAAAGCAAACACACACTTGTTGCAGGAAGACTATCTGGAGACACCTTTGTGTTACCCTTCTAGCCCAAATCTGGTAAAGATCTGTTGAGTGCAACCAGCTCGCTCGCCATTAAATTGAGCTGATTGGTTCTAAACGTCTCTTTCCTCTTTTCTTGATGCTCTTTAGGAATAACTACTGTTTCCCATTTCTCCAGGACTTCATGAGGCTTTTGTGTGGGCTCTGGAACATCCCCGGCAGGAAGTCCTCTCTCTTTTTTCTCATCACATTTGTTGCATTCACTGAAGTAAAGCAGCAGGAACATATCCAAGAGGACCCAAACCAAGGGGTGACTAGGACCACCTTGCAGTATGCAAATTTTCTCATGGCACTTTAAGTCAAAGGCAAAATTTAAAATATATATATATATAAATATACAAAGATCATCAAAATTATTCCAATCCAGTTTCATCAGAAATCACATTCATACCCCCACAGTGGTTTTTCAAATGAATTCATATCCCAAATGCATAGCTCCCACACGGCGGCGGCGGGGGCGCGGTCCCGCGGGCTGCAGCGCGGGCGCTCCTCTCTGGCCGCCGTCCTCCACGCGGCGCCGCGCCCGCTTCCGCCTCCGCCTGGGGCCCCGCGGGCTCGGCCTGCCGCCCCGGTGCCGCCAGCTCTGGGCCACCTAGGGGCGGAGCGGTGGGGCCACGGGACCGCCGCAGGCCGCCAGCTCGGTCCACACAGCGCGCCCGGTGCTGGGCGCGGCGGCCCGTGCGGCTGTGCCCATATTCTTTTCCCTAATGTAACTTTCCTGATGTTTGAATTTAGGCTCATTGAGTGACATCCTCACCGCGTGTCCATGCTGGTCTACAGTTTACAACCATTTACGTAATACATTTGTTTTTGCAAAGTTATGGAAATTATCCTGTAGTTTCCCAGAGACCCCGTGTCCTGTTGCTATGCCTTCTGTCACCGCTACACTCAGCTCTTTCTTTTTTTAGCACATGGTTGTGATACTCAAATTTGTTGCCCTTGCTGTAGCAGTAACATGCTGATAAAGCAGAATGTTCTCCCAGTTTAGAAATCGTTTCTACAATTTTTTTAAAGATTTATTTATTTGCTTCAAAGGCAGAGAGAGAGAGAGAGAGAGAGAGGGAGAGGTCTTCCATCCGCTGGTTTTCTCCCCAGATGACTGTAACAGCCAGAGCTGCGCTGATCCAAAGCCAGGAGCCAGGAGTTTCCTCCAGGTCTCCCATGCGGGTGCAGGGCCCAAGGCCTTGGGCCATCCTCCACTGCCTTCCCGACCACAGCAGAGAGCTGACTGGGAAGTGGAGCAGCCGGGACCGGAACCAGCGCCCATATGCTATGCTGGCACCACAGGCAGCAGCTTTACCCTCTACACCATAGCGCCGGCCCCAAAATCGTTTGTACATTTTTTTTTTTTTTTTTGACAGGCAGAGTGGACAGTGAGAGAGAGAGAGAGAGAGAGAAAGGTCTTCCTTTGCCGTTGGTTCACCCTCCAATGGCCGCCGCGGCCGGCACGCAGCGCTGATCCGATGGCAGGAGCCAGGTGCTTTTCCTGGTCTCCCATGGGGTGCAGGGCCCAAGCACCTGGGCCATCCTCCACTGCACTCCCTGGCCACAGCAGAGGGCTGGCCTGGAAGAGGGGCAACCGGGACAGAATCCGGCGCCCCGACCGGGACTAGAACCCGGTGTGCCGGCGCCGCTAGGCGGAGGATTAGCCTAGTGAGCCGCGGCGCCGGCCTATGTACAATTTTTTTTTAAAAAAAGGATTCATTTATTTATTTATTTGAAAAGCAAAGTTACAGAGAGACAGAGAGAAAGAGAAAGAGTCAGAGACACAGAGGCAGAGAGAGGTCTTCCATCTGCTGGTTCACTCCCCAGAGGGCTGCAATGGCCAGAGCTAAGCAGATCTGAAGCCAGACAGGAGCTTCTTCTGGGTGTCCCACACAGGTGCAGGGTCCCAAGGAATCCAACCAGCACCCGTAAGGGATGCCAGCACTGCACGTGGTGGCTTTACCCGATACGCCACAGTGCCAGCCCCTGTACAAATTTTTAAATCTCCTTTCTTAAGTCTGATTTTTATTGATTTGCACTTTCTTTTATTGGTTTTGTGGTTGGACTAATACTGTATGAATTTAGAAAATATTTCCTTGGCTATTGCTTTAACAAGGATATTGGTGGAAGGTTCCTTTTTTTTTTTTTGTAGTATTATTGTTTTCCATACTTTTTAAAATTGAGTTATGTTATTCTTCTACCATCTTGAAACTTTATTAAACTTTATTTTTTCAAACAAAAAATGTTTATTTAATTAGTTTGAAAGGCAGAGTAACAGAGGAGAGAGAGAGAGAGAGAGAAGGAGAGAGATCGTCCATCTACCGGTTCACTCCAAACAGCCAAGGCTGGGCCTGGCTGATACCAGGAAGTAGAAGTCCATCCAAGTCTCCCATGAGGTAGCAGGGCCCCAAGTACTCGGTCATCTTCTGCTGCCAGTAGGCACATAAGCAGGGAGCTGGATTGGAAGCGGCTTAACCCTCTGCAGCTGTGCAGCTTAATCTGCTGTGCCACAACGTGGGCCCCTTCAATCTGATTCTTAACATGGCTGGAACGTAGAAAAATTATTCTTAATTCCAGTTTGGCAATATCTTGTGAGTAGTGATTTTTATTTTATTTTATTTTATTTTATATCCAGATTTAAGAAAAGTACATACTTCCTGGATTTCCTGTTTGTCCCCAAGGGATTTTTAAGAGACTTTAAAATCATTTCAGTGGTCATGGCATTTGGGGTCAGGCCCAAGAATTAGAACCGTAATGGCAGTACATGCAGTGAGAGGAACTTCCCTGGAGGCGACAAGGAGTGACAGCTCCGTGAGGGCCAGCAAAGGTCGAGGGAATGCGATGCTTGTGCAGTGCATGCTCTGAGTCCCAACATGAAGACTGTCCCCATCCAAGTGCAGACCTGACACTCTCTGCCTCGGATGATTAAGGAAAATGAAACAGTAAGAAAAAAAAAATATCCCCTCTGGATCAAAGCAAAGCATAAAAGAGAAAATAAAATAAAATTTAAAAATTCCAATGAAGAAGGGCACATTTTAATTTGTCTGTTGTAATTATATCTGATACTTTATTTCTAAAGTTCTGAGGCCATCTTATGTTGAATTGCTTTGTATTTGCCTTGAGAGTGTTGGACAGTCAGCAGTGGGCTGGAAGGAGTTATGGGATCCAGGTCAGAGACCGCTCCATCAGACTTCAGCCCATTTGCACACAGTATCTTTAGATTGCCCAGCACAGCAGCCATTTAAAAAGGCAGAGCTGGTTCACATGTTCTGTTGAATTATGGGATCCGAGACCTTTCCCAATTAACCCACAAAAGACAGTCACCGATGCAAGGGCAAGAGGATTTACTGTTTTATTGCCAGGTGGCTGGGGCTCCCACCACACATACAGCATAGTGCAGTGTGGGGTGAGAAGCCCCGCCTCTCTCCGTCACAGCGTTTTCATACACTTGAGTAAACAAGTATATTCGTCATTACGCACGTATGCTAGTTCCTTATTTTTTATATGTCAGTTACCTGAATTTGAGCATTTTATTGGTGCATCGCCGCAGTCCGCGTCTCAGAAGGAAGTGGTCACACAAGGAAGTAGGAGACCATTAATTTCAGGAAGTATTTATTAAGTTACATTTTCTAAGAATTGGGCCTGTCTGTCTTCCTGGAGTTTGTGAAGCCTGTCATGGAGGTACAATTATCCCCCCACACTTTATTACGCTGGACATCCCGCATTAAGTCATTGAGCAAGCAGCAAAAGTACAGAAGCAAAAAGCAATTGATATTTAGCATCCGCTAGTTCTATATATATATATTTTTTTTTTATTTCATTTCAACAGTTGCAGTCAGCAGGGAGCACATGAACTTCAGAGGATCCCACAGCACTGGGATGAGTTTCTCTGCGCTAACAACAGGACACAACCCCTTCTCAGACCACTTCCCAGCGTCCCTAGTCCCCACTGCTCCCTGCCGCCTCTCACAGACCCACTTCACCCACTGCCGTGACCTCCCGGCCCCGTGGGTGCTTCTGAGACCTGCAAGTCCAGTCCGCCCTCCTCCTGCAGCACCTGCTCCTCCTTCTGCAGGGCCAGCTGTGCTCGGGGCCTGGCTTCCAGCTCCTGGGAGTCCTGGCCCTGGGCAGCATGGCCTCCGTCTCCTGCCCCAGCCTCAGTGCCGTCTCAGGGCACAGAAGCACCGTGATGAGCCGCGCTGTCACAGTCCCTCCCTGCAGTTCCCGCTGACGCGAGTCTTGATGGCCAAGCCACAGACCCCTAGAAGGATCTTCTGTGCATAGGGACTAGGGAGTGGCGGGATCCCAACAACTGAGTTCTCAGTAAAGGGATGACCAAAGGGATGACTATGAACATGGCACTGTCTGTCCTGTGTCTTTCAGAATTCTTACTCCAATCACTGCTGGCCTATTTAGAGAGTCTTTTCTCAATTGAATGTAGAAATTCCATCTTTCTAGGCTTCAGAGGCACACAGTTCAGAATGACAAATCTTGATGGATGCTGAGAACTGGACCAGTTGAGAGGGTGAGGCCCAGGGGTGTGCACATGGTGCTATTGTCCTGCTGTGGGAAACCTGCCAAGGAATCCACGCTGCGGCCTGTTTCCTGAGCCTGCACACAGACAGGGGCCCGCCTGGATGGGTGGGGAGCACCTGCCACAGGGACTGCACTCTGCCAGCCCCAGCAACACTGTCTCCTGGCTGCTAGCTCCACAGACACCCGAGCTCTCTGCCTCAACACAGGTGGGGTGCAGGCTTTCTGTCCTGCAAACCCCATCCCAGGTGAGTTGAAACTTTATGTTTTCAGGTAAGCTGAGACTTTGCTGACATTCTGGGTCTATGGTCTTACTAATGTGTTAGCTAAATCCCACATTTATTTTTTTCTGTAGTGCAATTGCCTTGCCCTTTAACTTGTAGCTTCGTTTGATTTTTAGTGTTCCCTGCATCTGGTCTCATGTCGCCGTCATTTCTTCTAATGCCTTCTTAGCAAAGCCAGATCAATTACAGGTCAAATTACTAAATTCATTTCCCAGTTTTCAAATAGGCTCTGGCTTGAAGAACAAAGGCAGCAGGTGGGACATCCTTCCTGTGGAGTTGGACATAGGTCACAGGTCAAAGTGACTTCCAAGGCATTGGAGGCACCCTCCCGTTGTAAAGACCTCACTCAAGCCAGGAGCCAGGGCCAGGGCTACAATCATGGAGCAGCAGAGCTGAGGGTCTGACCTGGCCTGGCTCCCTGGTCCTGTGGAGAGTCCTCTCAGCCCCTCCCTGCACTCCCTCCTCTGTCCACTCTTCTGCAGTGGGGCAGGGCTCCTGTCACATTCCTTGCCACCTGTGCTCTGGTTCCCTCTGGGGCCACTGCACTCAAGGTCACTGTCAAGGTCAATGTGAGAACCTGCTGGCTGACCAACAGGATCTGCATATGCTGGCTAGGCCAGGTTCATATTTAGGTTTATCGTTGGGCCAAAGCACCAAAACAGGCCAATGCACTTCTTCTTTAGCCCAATGCCCAAGGATTTCTCACCTCATTTTCACTGTCTTTTGTCCTAGGGGTCGTTCTCCTTCTACTGATGCTGTCCCTCTGGGCCCCTGGCCTGACCCGGGCAGTAGAATCCGGGGAGTGCTAGGGCTGAGCGATGCCAACTGTGGTGCTCTCATAAGGTCTGGCTCATCTGTCAAGGGCACTGCCAACAACCGGGGGCCCGAGCCTCTGGGCTGCGCTGGGGACACGGCGAGCCTGGCGCGCAGACCCTGCCCCACCAACCCTGGGAGCAGGAGGCTCCATGGCTCCAGGCTCTTCCTCCAGGAGGGGCTGGACCTCAGCGCTGGGCGTCCCGGGTTGGTGGGTCTTGGGGGCGGGGCGGGAGGAAAAGCGGCCGGCAGCCAGGCCCCGCCCTTCCCTGCCCCCTACTCCCATAAAGCCCTAGCCCATCCCCTGAGGCCTGACCACCAAACCTCAGCATCAGCAGCGCCATGCCCGTGACGCTGGGTTACTGGGACATCCGCGGGGTGAGCCAGGGATCCGCCAGGGATCCGCCCCGTGGGGGCACGGGCCAGGGAGAGGCGCTGAGCAGCTGGGGCGGTCTTTGGGGGTGGTTCCCCTAGGACATGTGGAAGCCTCTGCCTGAGGCCCTCAGGAGCTCACTGTGCGCGCTCCCCTGTGTGGGGGGGAGGGGAGGTATAAAGGGTAGGGTTGGGGCTCACCTGGAGCAGATAAGGATGGCCTCAGGGCCACAGGGTAGCTCCGTTTCTGACCTTTGCCCCTGCCATCCCCTCAAGCTGGCCCACGCCATCCGCCTGCTCCTGGAATACACGGACACCAGCTATGAGGAAAAGAGATACACGATGGGGGACGGTAATGCTCCGCCTACTCTGATCTCCACCCAGCCCCTGCTGACACCTGGCAACCCCTGCGCGGCCATCTGTTACTCACCTCTGCAGCCTGCAACAGCTGGACTGAGCCTGCCTTTGCCTGGTCCCCTGGAGGGTGCACTTTGACCTCCCAACGCAGGGCACTGGAAGGGGGTGCTGGGATTGGCCATGCTAGTGATAAGGTTCTTCCTTAGGACTTCTCTAAGTCTTTGGTGAGCCTTTGGCTTGCAGGGGCCAGAGCCCTTACAAGGCTCTTTGCCCCTCGGATGTTGCAGTAGGAGACTAGGTGGTTCAGATCCCAGATGCCTGTATGGGGAGGAGGGTCTCGCCCCTGACTCCTTGGGAGGGTACTGGGGGAGAGAGAGGGCTGCACACTGGGGAGTTTTTGCTCTCATTTTGTTTAATCCACAGCTCCTGACTATGACCAAAGCCAGTGGCTGAGTGAGAAATTCACCCTGGGTCTGGACTTCCCCAATGTAGGTGCAGGGGACAGGATGGGGGGTGGGAGGGTGGGGGGAGGGGAGGTAGAAGGTGTCTGTGCTTCCATCTCCTTCCCCAGCTTGGAGGTCTGAGGTCAGAGACTTGTGCTCACCACTGCCCTTCCTGGTTCTCTGCAGTACTTTTCCGTGATGTTCTGTGTCATAGCTCACTCACTCACTGTTCAGAGTGTGTGCTTAGAGCCTGCCATGGGCCGGGCACAGAGGGTGCCGGGTGTCCCCTCTGCCCCTGCTCGGGGAAGGGGATGCTGGGAGCCCGGGAGCCCAGCTGACTGCCCTGGTCACCACGCAGCTGCCCTACCTAATTGATGGGACTCACAAGCTCACGCAGAGCAATGCCATCCTGCACTACCTGGCCCGCAAGCACGGCCTATGTGAGTGGGGCTGGCTGCAGGGCGGGGGCGGGGGGCGTCCCCTGGGCGTGGCTGGGCCGGGACACTTAGGTCTCTGTGGTGTGGACTGCAGGTGGGGAGACAGAAGAGGAGAGGATTCGGGTGGACATTCAGGAGAACCAGCTGATGGACACCCGCATGCTGCTGGCCACACTGTGCTACAGTCCTGACTTTGTGAGTGCCCTCCCTGTGCTGGACCAGGCAGGGTCTGGGTCAGGTGCCCAGCCTCTTGCAATCCCATCGGCACTCATCCTACTTGCTAGTTTCTTCTTTCAGCACTGATGCTACGAATGGTTTCCTAAACTGCCAACCTTGACCCGTAAGCCTCAGAAAAGCTGTGAATCGGACTAGAACGTAGACTCCCCAGGGTGGGATGTGAGTACTGGCCAGCGAAGGTTGTGTTCAGAGCGTTCTGTCGCTCTGCCCGGGCGGCTCTCCCAGGCGGTTCATGGCATCACCTGCTTCTGGAATAGGCAGAGTTGGTCAGTGAGCAGCTGAAGTGTAGGCTGGGCCTCTGCACGGCCCCCTCACCTCTGGACATTGGCCCAGTGTTTGCTCAGTGTTGTCACTTTGACTCCCGCAGGGACAAGCAGATTTCCCGAGCGTGCAGCTCACCGTCACCAAAAGCCTTTGTCCCTCTCCTGGCTTCTTCTTAACCTCTCGAATTTGCTTCGTCTCTTTTGAAACTCTTCAAGGCCTGCTGCCTTCTTCTGCCAGCCCACTCCTGACTGCTCTGCCCCAGCACTCTTAATTCTGTGCTGCTTCGCTCTGTGTGTTGAGTCGGGGTCGGCCAGGTGCTCAGGGCGTTCCTGAGCCGGACCTTCAGACACGGTTTGTTTGGGTACCAAAGGTGACAGATTCAGGGATGGACATCCATTGCCTGTGGGTCTGAGCCCCTGTCGCATTCTCTCAAAGCCGGTGCCAGTCTCAGGGAAAGGGGCTGCTCACCCACGGCCAGCTGGGCCGCGCACAGCCCCGAGCAGGCTGCCTGCTGCCGAACGCGAACACCTGGGTGGGTAACAGCCACTTTCTGCCTCAGGAGAAGCTGAAGCCTGGGTATCTGCAGGAACTGCTTGAGAAGTTGCAGCTGCTTTCGCAGTTCCTGGGGAAGCGGCCCTGGTTTGCAGGGGACAAGGTAAAGGGCAGGTGGAGGTGGAGGAGGGCTCTGATTCGCCCCAAGTTCCAGAGCCTCCAGACTACTCGTCCTTGACCTTCTGCAGATCACCTTTGTGGATTTCATCGCTTATGATGTCATTGAGAGGAACCAAGTATTCGACCCCCGGTGTCTGGACGCGTTCCCGAACCTGAAGGACTTCATCGCCCGCTTCGAGGTGACGCCCGGTCCTCCTTCCTCTACACTGTGCTTTTTCCTTTGTGCCTTCCCACGAGGTCTTCCTAGTCTTGGAGCTAAAATACAGAAAGGTAGCATTTATTCAGCACTGGCTGTACTCCAGGAGCTGTCACAGTGTTTCTGTTGAGGCTGCTGGGAGAACCTTATCTGTACCAGGTTTCTGAAATGAACAGGGATTCATCACTCTTCTTTGACAGATGAGGGAACTGAGACAGTGGAGAGCAAGTCTGGTAGATGGAGCCCATCTCGGCTGTGCGGGCCTCCCTGTGAACCACTGATGGCTGTGGGCAGCAGTCAGGGATTCTCCAATTATGTGCTAAGAGGTGCAGCCTCAGGCCCTTGTCCCGCCTGGGTTTCCCAGCCTGGGGCCCCATGGGAGGGGCAGGACATCAGCAGTGTGTATGCCGTGTGTACGTGGCTGGCATCAAGAGGGCGGAGACGAGGTAGGGTGGAGACTCAGTGTCAGAGGCACAGACAATGCTCATTCTTGCTCTCCAGTGAGCTTCGTACCGATCAGATCCCTGTGTGGAAGCGCTGAGGTCCCAGCCTGTGCTGCATTTCAGTGCACACAGGTGGCCCCTGTCGGAGGAGTTCGGCTGGAGGAGTCTGATGTACCTTCATCCTCACCTGTTTCACACCATCATTTCTCCCTCCAGTGTTCCACGTGTTCTGTCACTGACGTGGGGCAGGTCTCTCCTAGGCACTGACCGCCTCCTTGCCAGTGCCAGGCAGAGGGGGACGTGCACAGAGGAGCCCATCCCAGAACTGAGCGTAGTTAGAGAGCCGCAGGCCCAGCAGGTGAAGAGGGAGAGCGGGCATCGCGTTCAGGGTGTCAGGGAGCACAGCCAGGCCTCCACTCACTGCTGCTCATCTCTTGCCCAGGGTCAATGTGTTTGATAGCACCAAAGCCTGCTTCATCACGGTATGGGGAAATTTTTTTGATTTTTAAAAATTTATTGATTTTCATTTTATTTAAAAGGCAGAGAGGTGATCTGTAGTGGAATTGCAACAAAGCGGTAGCTACTGTTGCCGCAGTTGTATCTTCTGCTTCACGATGTTTCCTGTGGTCAGAAATGCGCTAAGTCGTCTCCAAGTTCGAAGCATTCAACAAACAATGGCAAAGCAGAGCCACCAGACACGTACACCTGAGTTTCATGACAAATATGGTAATACTGTATTAGCTGGTGGAGCCGCGTTCTGTATTGCTGTATGGACATATACAGCAACACAAATTGGAATAGAATGGAACCTGTCCCCTGTTGGCAGAGTCACCCCAAAGGAATGGAGAAAACAGTAATCATCCTGTCGCGTCCCTTGACCAGCAAGGAAGACGCAACCCGAACTCTTCTTCAAGCAGTTTATTCAGGAACCTTGAACAAGCTTCTTCTTCCGCCTCCTTCCCTCTCCCATCCCTCTTATAGCCATCAGCACACCAATCAAAAGCAGCCAAGTGGCAAGGATTGATAGGTACAGCAATGCGGAAGCCGGAAGGGAGCTCAGCCATCTCCTTATTAGGAGTTGTTTGTTTCTCGCCAGTCCTTCCGGGAGAAAGGAGCCGGCGCCATCTTTAGGATGCCGTGCAATGGCTCCCCACATCATCCCAGCTGGTGTAATACTGAATTGCTTGAAAACCAACTCATAAGTGATGCCAAGTAAAAGCACTGTACCAGTCAAAATATTGCATTATTGAAGAAATAAAGTAAATTTGAAACATTAAAAAAAAAGGCAGAGAAGTGAAGAGAGGGAGACAGAGACAGAGGCAGACTGAGTGATCATCCATCCACTTATTCACTCCCAAAGTACCTGCAACAGGAAGGGCTGGGCCAGACCAAAGCCAGGAGCCTGGAACTCAACCCAGGTCTCCCATGCGGGTGACAGGGACTCAAGTGCCTGTGCCATCATCTGCTGCCTCCCAAAGAGCACATTAGCAGGAAGCGAAAATCAAAATGGATCTGAGACTCAGACCCTTGCACTCTGATACGGGATGCGGGCATCCCAATGAGTCTTAATGCTGTACCAAATGCCTGCCCCAGGTTTGGGAATTTGAGGCATTAGCCAAGAGGTCTTTTCAGCCTAGAGGTCCACTCCCTGTCAGGAGCTGTACCTTCTCAGCAGCTTCTCATCAGCTCTGACTCAGGGCCAGGCTACATGGCCTTGGAGGTTACGGAAGAGTTGGCATGACTGCAGGAGGAGGGTGGTGCAGAGAGCAGTGGGCTGCAGTCTGCGGTCTGTGGGTGCTTTGCCTTGGAGGGTACAGCGGGTCCTGGATCTCTTTGAATCCTTTAGAAATTATCTGAGCATGGGTTGGCATTGTAGTATGGCAGGTTAAGCCACCACTTGGGGTTCAAGTGCCGGCTCCTCTGCTCCCTGGCCAGCTCCCTACTAATGTGCCTGGGAAGCAGCACATGGCACTCAATCACCTGAATCCCTGCCACCCACGTGGGAATCCTGGGTGGAGTTCCAGGTTCTGGCTTTGGCTTGGCACAACCCAGGCTGTTGAGGCCATTTGGAGAATGAATCAGCAGATGGGAGGAATCTCACTCCCTCCTCCTCCTCCTCCTCCTCTTCTTCCTCCTCCTCCTCTCTGGGACTCTGCCTTTCAAAATATAAATCTTGGGGGGGGGGGCTGTTATCTGGGCACTCTCAATCCTGGCAACGCAGTTCACAGTGTTTCTGCTGCCGTATGGCCTTGTGCCCTGTGCCAGGGCTGGAGTGAGGTAGGCTGGGGCAGAGACTGGGCTCTGGTACCAGGGGAAGAAGTCTGGGCTTCCTCTTTTCTCGGCAATGATTAGAGCCCGGACTTTTCTTTCCAGTTTAGCTCCCTGTAGTCACTTCAGCGCAGGCTTAGCAGTGTCACCGAGTGAGCTCTGGGCTGTCTTCCCAGCTGCGCAGGCGTGGTCTGAGCTCATCTGCCTGCTAGCACCCCCACTCCATGTGCAAACCCAGCCAAGCCAAGAGCCTCCTGGGAAGGGGAGAAAGTTTGCGCAGACCAGGAGTGACCTTCCAGGGGAGGGAGGGGCAGGGCAGCAGGGATCCAGAATCTGAGAGAGACACGGCCAGGAGCTTCCAGCCCTGCCGCAGTAGTCATGTGAGCACGAGGAGGGTGCTTGACTTCTCTGTGGCTCAGGTCCCCGGGTTTTCCTTTTACATTTATTTGAAAAGCAGGGACAGGCAGAGATCTCCCTTCCACTGTTCCCCTCCCCCAACGCTCCCAGCAGCCACCTGGCCAGGCTGGAGCCGGGGCCAGGAGCTCAATCTGGTCTCCCTGTGAGTTGCAGGGACGCAGGCACTTGAGCTGTCACTGTTGCCTCCCAGGATGTGCAGTAGCAAGGGGCTGCATTGGAGAGTAGAGCTGACACTCGAACCCAGGCTTTCTGGTGTGGGGTGGCGGTGTCCCAAGTGGCGGCTTAACACTGCCAATTGCCCGTTCCTCAAGTTCCCTTCTGATAAGTGGTGACCGTAGACCTGAACTTGCAGGGCGGAGGAGGGGACTTTCTGGGCCTCCACGGCCGTCCCCAGCGGGGCAGCCACCTTGCTCAGTGCAGAGTCTCCCTGACTGCTGGGTCCTCTTCAGGAACGACCTCAGTCGAAGGTCCCTGAAGAGTGAGCTCCCCAGGGCCGTGGACCCTAAGGAGACCGTGTGGTTCTCCAGGCATGGAGCCCGCGGGCAGGCAGCTGCCAGGGTCCTGCCGTGCTGGGCCTGCACTGGGGCTGCTGGAAGCCCGGAGGGGCCGCAGACCCTGAGCTCTGCCCTGTCCCCACTCTCAGGGCCTGGAGAAGATCTCTGCCTACATGAAGTCCAGCCGCTTCCTGCCGAGACCTGTGTTCACGAAGATGGCCACGTGGGGCAACAAGTAGGGCCCAGAGAGGCCAGGAGATGCGAGTGAGGAGCCCGCGCTCAGCCCGCTGCCCTGCACCCCTGCCCCCACCTTCTCCATTCCAGTCCCTTCTCATCCCAAGACCGTGTTGATCCTCCTCCCTCCACCCCACTCCTGTTCCAAAAATATCCTTAGCAACTCCCCTCTCATTCATGCCAGTGGATTCCCCCTCTTGCAGGTCCTGTGTCCTGCCCACCAGTGGCTGTGTCTGCCCAGAGGACCCAGACTGGATCCCGGGCCTGGGAGCCTTAGCCCTGAGCTCCTGGAGTCCTGCCCTGAAGGACCAGCATTGCCTACAGTGCAGGCCCCTCCCCCAGGTGGTGGCTGCCCCCCCCCCCCCCCGTGGACCCCCAGTAAAGCCTGGAGCACGTTTCCTCTGTTTCCTCTGTGTCTGGTCTTCTTGCCTCTGGCTCCCTGCACTCGCCAGCTCTCACTGCTGCTTCCTAGTGCTGGCTGACCCCTGACCCTGGCAGTGCTGGGCTCATAGGGAATGAGTGGGGTCCTGAGGAGTCTCAGACTTTGTGTTCTCATCAGTGACCCCTCTTAAAGCAGGCAGCCCCCGAGGCTCCGTAGAGGTCAGAGATGACCCCTTTGTGGGTTTGGGCCTCTCATTCATGCCTCCTGCACCATGGTGCACTCCCCATGGCTGTGCAGAGCCGTGCAGCTCCTGGAGTGGGAGCATCGGGGTGGGGTCCCCAGCAGAGGGAGCCGGGAGCCTTTGGCCTCCTCACTATGTGGCTCTGTCCCCTCTGCTAGGTGTCCAGGGCCCTGTCTCTGCTCATTTTCTCAGCTGCCGTTGGAGGCCTCCCCAGGCCTGCTGCACAGCTGTCATAGGAGCTGTGAGATATATTTTTTGAGTCTTGGCTTTTCTGATAAAGTCATCATCGTCTTTTTTTTTAAGGGCTAGTCATTGATCTAAGTTTTTGTTTTGTTTTGTTTTTTTTTTAAAGATTTATTTATTTACTTGAAAAGCAAAGTCACAGAGAGAAAGAGAGAGAGGACTTCCATCCTCTGTTTCACTCCCCAGATGGCAGCAACAGCTGGAGCTGGGCCAGGAGTTTCTTCAGGGTTTCCCAAGTGGATGCAGGAGCCCAAGTACTTAGGCCATCTTCTACTGCTTTCACAGGTGCATTAGTAGGGAGCTGTGTTAGAAGCGGAACTGTGGGGACTCAAACCATTTTCAATATAGGAGTTGGCATTGCAGGAGGTGGCATTACCCACTGCACCCCAGCCCCGGCCCTACTGATACTGTCTTTATCCCAGTGTTCACTCCATTAGTTTTCTGACTGAGTATGGGGTCAGAGTGGAGACCATCTGACCTCTGATGGATTTCCCCACTAGTTTCTGGCAAATTTTCTTGAAGTCAACATGATAACCAAATAAAAAGGTTTTGTTCGTTTGCTGTATTTTTAAAAGACAAGCTGGAGCAGCAGAGCGGTGATGGAATCCAGTACCAGTCCGGAGGCCTGAGAGCTAGGTGGGTGGTTGAGAGCTGAAAGGCCACCACAAAGCACACCAAGCACCGGAGGAAGGGGAAGGGCTTATTGGTGGGGAAACCCGAGAGACTGTGGTAGCCCCTGACCTACCCTCCTTCCACTCTGCATCACCTGGTAAAGGCTCTGCCTCCTGGAACATCTCCCCACTGGGAGATACTCTCCACTGTATGCAAACCATAGCTGGTCTCTTATCCAAATACATAACCAAAGATACAGCCCATTAAAAATTGAGCAAGACTAGAATAGGCATTTTAAAAATATTTATCTATTTATTTGAGAGATGGGAGAGAGAGAGAGAGAGAGAAAGACTGACACTGCTGAGCCCTGGATCCCTGTGTGGATGCCTGCGTCTTCACTAAAGAAAGGGGCTTGGGCTCTCATCCTGAGGCTGCAAGCCGAAGGCCTCTTGGGAATCTAGGCTGTTCTTGCTGCGGGAGCACCCTGAGCGCAGGCTCCCTGCACCTCACTCATCAGTCACCAGGGCCCCAGCATCGCATCCTCTTGCAGACACGCTGACTCACGGGGAATGAGCTGCAAAGAGGTAGTTTGTAATAGCTCAGCGATGCCCAAAGTGTCACCAGCAACAGTGTGTGTGGGTCACGATTCAGGCAAAGCTCAGTGGCAGAGATTATCGCGAACCAGCAAGTCTTGTGTCAGCATCTTCTATGAGCCTGGGTAGTTGTAAAGAAGTGAGGTTTATTTAACTCAGAGTTTTGCATGGTGATGGAACATCCAGGATTAGGAAACCAGAGATTCAGGGGCTGGCTAAGCTTGCTCTTTTATCTTATTTTGTTCTGGCAGAAATTAGCACTGCAAGGCCACTATAGCCTTAGTACAGGAGTGGAGGGGACCACTTTCCCCTGGAACTGGCATTAAGGTAGCTGGATTTAAAGTGGAGCAATGCATTATTTTTATCTGAGGGTTTTCTAGAAGGAGGACCTGATATTTTAGTATTTTACTATGAGTCAGTGAGCATCCTTTTGTTCTAATAGAGAATTTATTTGATGTGAGGTATAAAGGGTGATATCTTGTCCCAGTGTGATTTTAGATGCCTCCTCTGTCAGCAAGGCAGCTGCTGCTATTATCCTTAGGCAGTGAGGCCATCCTTGTGCAACCATGTCTAAGGTTTTAGAAAAGTAGCCCACAGGTCCCAGATCCTGAGTTAACACTCCTAAGGCAACTCCCTGCCTCCCAGTGACATACAGCTGGTAGGGCTTCTCTGGGTTTGGCAGTCCTAACACAGGGGCTTTGGTCTTAGCATCCTTTAGCTGAGCAAAGGCTGTGGTTTGCTCTTTCTCCCAAAGCAGGGGGCTCTGCTTTGGCTCCCTGTTGAGAGCCTGGTTTAGGAGCTGTGCTATTTCCCTCTATCTAAGAACCTGTAACCTTATAGAGAAAAGCTGGGACTGCCTGAAGTTTGCAGAAGTAGGAATTTGCTGCATGACCCATATCCTCTCTGGGGCTGGTTTTCTCTCCCCAGGGGTGAGGATTAGGGTTAAATAATTAACACTCTAATGGACTGGCTATGCCTTTTTTCCCTCTGGATATCTAGTAACTAGTTTTGCTAGGAAGTTAAGCCAATATACAAGACTAGAGTCTCAGGCTGGGAAAGGAGACAGACTAACAAATCATTTACATTTAACCATCTACATTATGGATTATTGTGCACCTCCCTCAAGAGATAGCCCTTTAAGTCCTCAGTGAGGACCTGTCCAAATAGGTGCAGGACTATCTGAGTTAGCTGTTACTGAAAGCTCTGTTTTTTTAGGAACTGGCAGGAAGGGCTTTCTAAGCTTAATACTATTGGATAGACTTTTAAGTCCTGCCTGGGTGTGTGAGGCCCAGACCTATCCATGGGGTGCTGGAAGAGAATTGCAAGAGATGCGAATCTCCTTTTTTTTTTTTTTTTTTTTTTTTTGACAGGCAGAGTGGACAGTGAGAGAGAGAGACAGAGAGAAAAGGTCTTCCTTTTGCTGTTGGTTCACCCTCCAATGGCCGCCGCGGCCGGCGCACCACGCTGATCCGATGGCAGGAGCCAGGTGCTTATCCTGGTCTCCCATGGGATGCAGGGCCCAAGGACTTGGGCCATCCTCCACTGCACTCCCTGGCCACAGCAGAGAGCTGGACTGGAAGAGGGGCAACCGGGACAGAATCCAGCGCCCCGACCGGGACTAGAACCCAGTGTGCTGGCGCCGCAAGGCAGAGGATTAGCCTAGTGAGCCACAGCACCAGCCCACGAATCTCCTTTAAGGGAGGCACCCTGTTGACTCCCATTACATGGCTGGACTAGGAGGAGAGCTGAATAGGAGGCTGGTGCAAATAGGCAACTTATGTTTCACTGATCCTAGGCCATCCCCTCAATAGCAGTGGCTAGAGCTGGAGGCTGGGCAAAGGCTGGGCAGAGCCAAAGGCTTTTTAGCTCGAGGCCACAGGGTCTACAGTTCTGAACCAGGAGTCTTTAGGCACCCAGGGCAGTTCCATGTCCAGTGGCCTTGCTCTTGGCAGAGCTGACAGAAGCCAGTTTCTGACAGGACAGCTGCTTGCCCAATGCCCTGGCTCCTCATATCAGAAACAGGTGCCATTTGGGGTGCACTGGCCTTGCTGGGTCTCCTTGATGGCAGATCACCGTGCTAAGCAGCCATTGATTGGTCTGTTGCCTGTCCTTACATTGCTCCTGCTGCGAGCTTGCTCCTCGTTCTCCTGGTCTCTAATAAAGTAGTCCATGGAGGCAGCCTCTATGATATCAGTCAAGGGGATGCTCAACCCAACCCTGATTTTTTAAGATATTTTTAATATCATCAGGGTGACATAGAAGAGAACATTTTAGGTAAGATCAACTGTGGTGACCTGTTTATATATTTTGAGGTCATCAGTACAACTTCCTATCTTTCCCTCAACCTGGTTTAAAAGGGGAGTTCTGCCCATTTACCATGTACACCGAAAAATCAATCTAGCTGTAACATTATTTTATAGTTTAACCTCTCTTTTTCTGGCTATGCTGTTTGGTCCTCTATACTGTGGCCAGGCATTATTACAGAAAAGGTCAGTCATCCCTTACATAAGGTCTGGGGATCAAACCGTACATCACAGTGGAGAGTCCTGCAGAACAGTAGTAACTTCTCTTCTAGAAGAGAAAAGAGGAGAAGTGAGGCAGCGAGTCAGGTCTCTAGCCTGACTTCCTGGGCTTTCAGATTTAACTGGCATTTAACCAGTGTTCCTGCGTAGCCTGACTTAGAGGAGAAGTTGTGGCAGAGGTCTCTGCCATCCTTCGGCTTCCAGATATTTACCGTGTAGCCAGTGGGTTATGGGCCTGTGTTTCCGGGTTTAACTAGTCTTACCATGTAACCCATAGGTTTAAGTTTTTGGGCTTCCAGGTTTTCACCATGTAGCCTGTGGACACTAGAGCTTTCTTGGGCTCCTGGAACCCAGTTCTCTAGTATCTGACACATAACCATCTCCAATCGTCTCTAAGTCTCTTTTGGAACACTTTCTCCCTTTTGGCTAGACCTCCATTTGATCCACATTTGAACTAGCAATATATTTGAACTAGCAATGCCTGGTTATTCAGCATTAGCTGCATGGATACTTTGTCAGTCCCCCTTTAAAGATTCTGGCTTCTGAGCCAGAGACTGAAGCAGCTAGAAAAAAACAAGTGTACATCAGAAATTTAGCATCATTTCACATCTTGGCAACACTTTTAATCTAAACAGCCCGATTGGTTATTATCTCCGCAAGATGAGAGATATATCTTTTGACATCTCCAGGGGTCCTCTGAAAATATCAAAAGTCCAGAGAATTTAGAACTTTGATTTTAGAAAGTTCGTTAAAGATGCCAAGAGAACTTAGAGTATCTGGTCAAAATAGAATTCCTTAACATCCTGAAATGACCATTATTTTAAGTGTCAACCTTGACATGGCATTCATTTTTCTGTGTGTGTCTGTGAGAATATTTATGGAGAGATCAGCGTGTGAGTCAACAGAGCAAGTATAGAAGATCCACGGCCATCGTCCAGCACCAAAGCTTAACTAGAGAGGTAGAGGTGGAGAGGAGTGAGCTCCCTCTCTGTTAGCCTGCACACCCATCTTCCCTTGCCTGGGGACAGTGGCCCTCCTCGTTCTGTGGTCCTCAGACCTGGTCTGAGACTTGGACTATGGCTCTTGTTAGTGAAATGGCACAGTCTTACTGTAGTGCGATGTACGCCCCGGACACCAGCTTAGGCTCTAGCCCTGCTGCCATTGCTGGAAGCCAGGTGACCACATGGCCCCATCACAGGTGTCAGCTCCACCCCCACCCTCATGGGATTCGCTGCTCCTACTTCCCTGCCTGCCCCCCGCCCCCCTCCCCGGCAAAGTATTAAGAGAACCTATCCTGAACAGCACTCTCTCTCTCTCTCCCTCTCTCTCTCTCACTCTCCTCTCTCACTTTTTCCTTCTTCAGCCCTTCCCTCCAGTCTCTGGGGTTTCCCCACCAATAAACCCTTCCCCTTCCTCTGGTGCGTGGTGTGCTTTGTGGCGACCTTACAGCTCTCAACCACCCACCTAGCTCTCAGGCCTCCGCACTGGTACTGCATTCCATCACCGCTCTGCTTCTCCAGCTTGTCTTTTAAAAATATAACAAACAAACAAAACCTTTTTATTTGGTTATCATGTTGACTTCAAGAAAATTTGCGAGAGTTGAAGAATTCTGTAATACCCCAGGTGTTAACCTTTGCCACATTATTCCTTGATGGCCACACTTTTTACCTTGACTTTTGTTGCTAATCTACTTTCTTAGAAGCCTCCTTTATCTTCTCTTATTCCTAATCCATCTTAGCTAGATGGGAATTTTTTTCTCAATTGCTACTTGGTTCTATCTGTAAAGGGTGAAGTACATTTTCTCATTTTCAGATGTAAGTAAGCATCCTGGGTTTTCTAAATTCACCCCACAATAAGTCAAAGGCTTTACAACACACGCACATGCTCTAAGTGCATTCTTCTTTTAATTCTGGGATCATTTGAGGAAAGATTTGAAAATCGGCGTGCAGGGTGTTAGAATGTAAGGAGAAGATGGGGTGAGAGTTGCGGCGCAGTGGGCTGAGCTGTGCCTGGCTGTCCCCATCCCACACTGGAGTCCTTGGTAGTCTGCTTCCAATCCAGCTCCATGTCACATGCCCAGGCAGCAGCAGGTGATGGCTCAAGGACTTGGGAGACTCCCATGGAAGATGGAATTCCGGGAGTTCCCCTTGAAGGGTTCCTGGTCCTAGGGCTGGTGCAGAGTGGGCCCTCAACAACTGAGTTCTCAGTAAAGGGGTGACCAAAGGGATGACTGCCCACGTGCCCCTGTCCCTTCTGTGTCTTTCAGAATTCTTACTCCAATCACTGCTGGCTTATTTAAAGAGTCTTTTCTCAGCTGAATGTAGAAATTCCATTTTTCTTGGCTTCAGAGGCACACAGTTCAGAATGACAAAGTCTTGATGGATGCTGAGAACTGGACCAGTTGAGAGGTCCGGGCCCAGGGGTGTGCACATGGTGCTATCGTCCTGCTGTGGGAAACCTACCAAGGAATCCACGCTGTGGCCTGTTTGCTGAGCCTGCACACAGACAGGGGCCTGAGCTGAGTGGATGGGTTTGAGTCCCGGTTGCTCCACTTCTGATCTAGCTCCCTGCTAATGGTCCGGGAAACCAGCAGATGGTCTAAGTGTTTGGGCTCCTTTACCCACGTTGGAGGCCTGGAGGAAGCTCCTTGCTCCTGGCTACAGATAGGCCCAGCTCTGGCCGTTGTAGACACTGGAGAGTGAACCAGCAGATGGAAGACCTTTCTTTCTGTCTCTTCCTCTCACTGTCTCTAACTCTGCCAGTCAATAAATAAATAAAACCTTCTTTAAAAAAGAACTTTTCATACAGTTGTTGGCAATGTGCCTATCTTTTTTTGAGAAATGTCTAGTCATGCCTTTTCCCCATTTTTAATCAGATTTTTTGCTACTAACTAGGTCATCTTTTAATGAGTGTGGAGCCCTAGGACCTTATCCCCCTCAAAGATCCTGCCTCTCAGTGCTACTGCATTGGGATGAACTTGTCACTCAAACCGGACCCCAAACCAGACACAGCCAGACCCAGCTGCCTGGCAGGAGGCTTCTGGGGGAGACACCTCGTGCACCTGCTGGGCCAGAATATTCACTCTTTACTGAGAGGCTCATACCTTGCAATGGTAGATGCTGAATTAAACCAAGGTTTCGGGCCACTCACCTTCTTTTAGGCCTGAGCCAGCAGCTAACTTCCCAGAACTCCCAGTGTGTGTGTGGGGCTGCGGGGAGGCGGTAGCTGGGCAATCCCAGGACGAAGGCGGAGCCAGACAACGGAGCAAGGAGCGGGGAACTGTGACGCTGTGTTAAGCCCTGGCTCTTCTACCAATGGTGCTGCCCACTCCTGGGACCCAGCACAGTGGCCTGGGGACGCGGCCAACTACGGCCCTGCGCTGGCCCTCTGTCCGTCCAGACACCTATCCATCCAGTGGACCTTGGGGGCGGCCTTGGTCCTGCTCCTTCCTGTGGGTGGGGCCGAGCGCTGCTTTCCGGACCTCCGGGAACGCACGGAATTAGGGGCGGGGCAAGACGCGTTCACAGCAAGCTCCGCCCCTCCTGGCCGCCAAAGCTCTTCTAAAATCACCAGGCCCATACCACGGAAGCCATTCCTCTGAGACCACAGGACCTGCACGATGCCTGTGACGCTGGGTTACTGGGACATCCGCGGGGTGAGCGAGGGGTCCGCTCAGCCAGAGGGGCGGGGGCGGGGGCCTGGGCAGCTGGGGAGACTTTAGGCCTTGGTTCCTGGAGGACCTTGTGGACACCTCTGAGGCCATCCGGAACTCACCGAGCTGGCCCGTAGTCGGGTGGCGGGGGGGGGGGGGGGGGGGGGGGGAGTGGCAGTAGGCCTGGGTGGGGGGGAGTGGCAGTAGGCCTAGGGTGGGGGCTCACCTGGAGGAGACGGGGCCGCAGGCAGAGTCCCCCCAACTCTGTCCCTTGCCCCGGGTCATCTCCTCCAGCTGGCCCACGCCATCCGCCTGCTCCTGGAATACACGGACACCAGCTATGAGGAAAAGAGATACACGATGGGGGACGGTAATGCACCCGCCTGTCTGCTCTGACTTCTGCCCAGCCCGTGGCGATTGACATGTGAACCCCTTGTGGCCACCCTTTGCACTCCTGTGCAGCCCCCACCAGCTGGAGCTGAGCCTGCCCCTTCCCCGGTCCCCTGGAGCTTGCAGGTGTGGTGTCCCAAGGCAGGGTGCTAGGCTGGGATTGGTTGGGGTCTCCCATAGTCGTCCCCACACCTTTTGGAAGCCTGTTGCATGCAGGGTCCAGACCCCTTACCTTCACTCTTTTCCCCCAGAACTGGATATGACACCCAGTGGTTCAGATCCCAGATGCCTGTTTGGGGGAGGGGGTCTCGCCCCTGACTCCTCGGGAGGGTCCTGGAGGTGAGGGCTGCACACTTGGGAGGTTTGTTCTCACTTCATTTACTCCACAGCTCCCGACTATGACAAAAGCCAGTGGCTGAGTGAGAAATTCACACTGGGCCTGGACTTTCCCAATGTAGGTGCAGGGGACGGAGTTGGGGATGGGATGGGGGAGGAGCAAGGTATCTGTGCCTCCGTCTCCTTCCCCAGCTTGGAGGTCTGAGGTCAGGGCCTTGTGCTCACCACTGTCACCCTGGTTCTCTACAGTGCTTTTCCGTGATGTTCTGTGTCATAGCTCACTCACTCACTGCACAGAGTGTGTGCTTAGAGCCTGCCATGGGCTGGGCACAGAGGGTGCCGGGTGTCCCGTCTGCCCCTGCTCGGGGAAGGGGATGCTGGGAGCCCGGGAGCCCAGCTGACTGCCCTGGTCACCACGCAGCTGCCCTACCTAATTGATGGGACTCACAAGCTCACGCAGAGCAACGCCATCCTGCGCTACCTGGCCCGCAAGCACGGCCTGTGTGAGTGGGGCTGGCTGCAGGGTGGGGCGGGAGGCGTCCCCTGGGCGGGGCTGGCCGGGACACTTATGTGTCTGTGGTGTGAGCTGCAGATGGGGAGACGGAAGAGGAGAGGATTCGCGTGGACATTCTAGAGAACCAGGTTATGGACAACCGCATACAATTCGGCATGATGTGCTACAGTCCCGACTTCGTGAGTGCCCCCTGGGTTGGGTGTGGCAGGGTTCAGTGAGTTGCACTCTTGTGTTCACATCTGCACTGCTCCTGTTTGGCATTAAACTCCCTGGGGAACTGCTTCTCCAAGAAATTTCCTATCAGTCCAACATGTTGATTCCATACGAGGGGAACTTCAGTTTCAAAATATGTAATTGCCCCAGAATCCAGTTCATGCCTAACCTTTGACCCTCATCAAGGGCCGTCTTTCCCAGCTGTTCCCACCATGTGCCAGCGCCTGGGTACAGAGTCCCAGTACATGAGTAGCAGTAGTTCAAGATGGGGCGTCATCATATGGGTGCCCTATCCCAGCGCTGTCTCCTGCCCCCCACAGGGATAAGAGTAGTTCTCGATGGGCAGCCCAGGTCAGCCAGGGACCTTTGTTCCTCTCCCTCCATCCCTCAGTGTCGAAGTCTCATCTTCTGTATCTGCAGATACCTGTTCTGTTCCCCTGTCGCCCCGGGGAGGGTTCGGCTGCTCTCCCGAGATCTCTCAGTTCTTTGTCTCTTTGCTTTCTCCCCACGTCTGAGTCCAGGGCAAGCAGGTGCTCATAGCACTCCTGGCTCTGAACCTTAGAGGTTCTGTGGACTTCGGTGGTGACAGGTTCAGGGACAGTGCTGGGTTCCTCTGTGACTTCCCGTTGCTGTGAGACAGGGTGTGGTACCCAGTAGGTGTCTATTCAGTGCTGAGGAACGAAGTGGAAGCGGGGGGCACTGCCCAGGGCCACTCTGCTGCTCAGCCCTGGCCAGCGGGGCCGGGCAGCACTGGGCGGTGCCTGTCTGCAGGGCTGTGTGTCTGAGGGTGGTGACAGCTGATTCTGCCTCAGGAGAAGCTCAAGCCCGAGTACCTGAAGGTGCTCCCTGAGAAGCTGCAGCTGTACTCGCAGTTCCTGGGGAAGCGGCCCTGGTTCGCAGGGGACAAGGTAGAGTGGGGGTGGGGGGTGGGGTGGGGCGGAAGTGGGGGCGGTCTTCCTCTGGGACTGAGCTCTGTCATCCTGGCTCCTGCAGATCACCTTCGCCGATTTCCTTGTCTACGACATCCTTGACCAGACCCGGATATTTGTGCCTGGGTGCCTGGACGCGTTCCCAAACCTGAAGGATTTCATGTCCCGCTTCGAGGTGACTCCCTGAGCCTCCTCCCCCTGCGCTGTCTTTTCCCTGTTCCCGTCCCTCCATGCTCAGAGTCCTGGAGCTAAAGTGCAGCCCAGCTGGGAACTGAGGACCCAGGCTTGGCGTCTTATGTCGGTTGAGTCAGGTGTATCTACAAGGTGTCCCCTCAAGGTGGATAAAATCGTCTTCTCATCTGAAACTAACAAACTAAGAGTGTAGGGGTGAGCCAGTTGCTCAGGGTCCCGGCGTCAGGCTGGGCTGTGCTGCGCTCTCTGTGAGCACTGGTGGCTGTGGGCAGCAGTTGGTTGATTCTCCCAATTTTGTGCTAAGAGGTGCAGCCTCAGGCCCTTGTGCAGCCTGTGTCTCCCCTCCCAGGACTCTACGGGAGAGGCAGGACATTCAGCCGTGTGTGCAGCTGGCCTCAGGAGGGCTGAGACCAGGGAGGATTGAGGGTGTGCGTCAGGGACACTGGCAGCGATCATAATGATGGACAGTGTGCTCGCACCAATCAGGTCCCTGTGGGGAAGCACTGAGGTCCCAGGGCTGTGCAGGTGCCGGGATGGATGTGATGCAGGCGCCCCTGGTGCAGGATCCTGTCCTGATTGTGGGACGATGCAGACTTCCTTCCACTCCCTCCATCCCTCTTGTTCTGATGCAGCGCCCCACTGTTCTGCCTGTGACGTAGCGCAGGGCCTGTTTTTGCACGGATGCACGTGCATGGTGACTCCATGCTGGACCTGAGCATAGAGCTGCAGGCTCCGCAGAGCTGGGAGGTGGGTGGTGGTGCTGAGGAGCAGAGCCCTGACCTCACACACGGGCACATCCATCTCCCAGGGACGGCTTGTTTGCTCCCAACAAATCCTACTTTATCACACATTTGAAATATGAGGCATTTGGAAAACAGGTTTTTCAGCCTACAGTCCTTTTCCTGGTCCACTCCCATCCAGAGCTTGCCTTCTCAGCCCTTCTCATCAGCTCTGGATCAGGTCCAGGCCTGTGGCCTTGGTGATTCTGCAACAGTCGGCTCAACGCTGTGATCCCGGGAGGAGAGGCAGAGATTAGATCTGTGTGCGACCCTGCGGCCCAAACAGGCCAGGCCCATCAGGTCCAGAACACCGTGCACCCCTCTGAGTTCTTTAGGAAGTCCCTGGGCACGGTTGTCCTGGTGTAGAGGACTTGGCAATGTGTTTCCTGGCCTTGTGTGTGGAGCAGGGCTCAGGATGAGGGGCTGAGGCAGTGAGATCGGGCGCAGACGCTGAGTGCAGGAGTGAGGACTTCCTGCGTCCAAGGGGGAGTGGGTGGAGCCTGGCCTGGCCTTGCTCTGCTGCTTCAGCTCCTCCTGTTCCCTAAGTTCAGGGCTTGCAGAGTCACTGGGTGAGAGCCGGGCTGCTTTGCAAGCTGCCCTGGCGTGGGCTCAGCCCCTTTGTCCCATTGGATGTCCCTCCTTGTGTGCAATCCCAGGGATGCCGGCAGCCTCGTTGCGAAAAGGAGAATGTTTGTGCAGACGGGGTGACAGCCTTTGTGGGGTGGGGAGGTAGGGCAGAGTGGGAGAGAGACAGAGCGAGGCCGTGTCCTGCCCGTCTCCCTGCCCAGTCCCTTAACCCCGAGGAAGCAGCTGACCCACTGTGACGCTCAGGTTCCCTTCGGGTGGAAGGTGGCCAGGAACGGACCCTGCGGGGAGTGGGGTGGGCTCTGAGTCTGCACCGTGCTGTCAGCCTCTCCTACCCATAGTTCTCATGAAGGCGGGACGTGAGTCATAAGTAAGGCAGCGTGGACCCAGCAGGGCTGTGGTCCTATGAGACTCCCTGCAGCCAGTGAGGCCCTGGGCAGAGGCGCTGTCGGGGTCCTGCCGTGATGCGCTGGGGCTGCCTGAAGCCCAGTGGGGCCGCAGACCCTGACTCCTTGTGCTTTCTGTTTCCAACTCCAGGGCCTGCCGAAGATCTCTGCCTACATGAAGTCCAGCCGCTTCCTCCGAGTGCCTGTGTGTGCAAAGACAGCCAAGTGGAGGGGAATATAGGACCCTGAAAGGAGGTGGGCATGGCGCTGGGAGCTCAGGTCTCCCAGGCCCTCCTCTGGCTTCTCATTCTTTCTGCTTCCAGCCCCTCCCCTGTCAACCTGCTGCCTGCCTGTGTCCTGAGCCAGCCCCTCCCATGCAGGCTCTGGCCAGGCTCAGCCCCCACCCTTCTCAGCCATGGCCTCTCTAAGGCTGCTCTTTCCCCACTAAGCCGACCCCACGGTCCTCATCTCTCTTTGTGGGCCCTGTCTGAGCTCTCCAGACTTCCAGAAACATGGTGTGCCTGGGCTGTGGCCCTGCTCCCCAGCGGGGTCGCCCCAGTGCTGTCTGGTCCCCAGGAGCCCCTGACCTCAGCCAGGGCACTTCTTACCCCCTGTGATGCCCTGACTCTGTGCTGACTGTGCAGACCTTGGGGGATTATCTTTATTCTGCTGCCCACAGCAGGGGCTGGGTGGGGCAGGATTAGTGTGGGGGGAGTGGGTGCTCAGGCAGGGCTATGAGGGACCTTGTTCATTTCCGGGCCCTCTCCATGTTGCTCTGCTCCTCACCCTGGGTTTCTCCTCTGCCCAGGTTCCTCGTTCCTTCACCCTGGAGGGAGGGCGCCGAGGACCACGTACAGCTGTGCCGTGGTGCTGAGAGCCGCTGGGCTGATGGGGACGGGGCTGAGCAGGCTTGGGCAGACCCCTCTGTCACCTCCTCCCGGAAGCTTTCCCTGATGCAGATGCTCTCGTCTACAGTTTCAGAACATTTCTCAATAAAACATCCCACTGTATAATCATTGTTGTCTGTGTGTATTTTAAACCCCAGCTGAGTCATGGACCCATGGAGGAGGCATCCCTCTGTGTCTTACCTGAGTCCTGTGCCCTGGTGCCTGGCATACAGGAGGTGTACCCCAAGTTTGGAAATGTGAACAAATTTTCTCAGAATCCTATGCCAGTTGTCACTCTTCATGGGGGCCTGGCACTCTGCGAGGAGTTTCCTGAGCCAGAGGAGGTGTAGAGTAGCACCCACAAGGTTGTCCTGTTGGAATCTGTCAGTACAATCACTGCCTGAAGCTGCACTTTGAAGTCAAATAAAAATCCACAGTAGAACTATTGGTAACGTCGGTGGGAAACAAATGATTCATTCAAAAAGATACAGTTTGTAAGGTCAGAGTTCAGCCAAACTAAATGCTTCTGAACCTATTGTGCAAAAGTAGTTAAGCCAAAGTTTTCTTACACTTTAAGTCAGAAGAGAGAAAAGTCCTGGAAGTTTCAGGTGACATGTTGTAAATCAGGTGGTAGACGTCCATCTGGAACAGGAGGCAGCGAGCATCTTCCCTAAGCGGCCGGTATTCAGGCTTTGCAGGGCACACAGTCTGTGCTGAGTTCCCCACCCCACGTTTGTGAAGAATCAACCGTGGATAATACGTGCAGGAATGAGCCAGGGCTGTGACCAGCACGACTAGATTACACAAGCACGTGGTGCAGAAGCAATGAGACCAAGCAGCTCAGTTCTTAATGGGTGAGGGCCTCGAGCCGACCTTTCCCAGAGGAGATGTACAATAGGCACCTGGAAGTTGCCCAACAGCACTGAGCAGAGAAGGGCAAGGCGCCGCTGCACGGGGTCGCCCCTCACACGCATTATGATGGCTGTGGCCAAAAGCAGGACAAAGTGCTGTGTGCTTGGGGAAACTGGAACCCTTATGCTCTGTGGTGTGAATGTAAAATGGCCCAGCCATTGTGCAAATCAGCATTGTGTTCCTCAGAAAAATGGTAATAAATAGAATTACAAAATTAGGCAGGAATCTCACTTCTGTGTAAGTAGAAAAAAAAAAAAAAAAAAAAAAACAAGTTCTGAAGATCTGTTTGTCCACCCAGGACCATGACAGCCCCACTCACGACAGGGATGGACCCACCTCAGTGTCCCCCAACAGAGGAGTAGATGAGGACAAGATGTGCCCACCTGCAGGCTCTATTGCTGTGTTGAGCCAAAGCCAGGAGCCAAGAGTCTCTTCCGGGTCTCTCATGTGGGTACAGGGGCCTAAGCACTTGGGCCATCTTCTACTGTTTTTCCAGGCTATAGCAGGGAGCTGGACTAGAAGTAGAGCAGCTGGGAATCAAACCTGCGCCCCTATGGGATGTCAGTGCTGCAGGCAGAGGCTGAACCTACTACACCACAGCGCAGGCCCCCAAATGATACATTTGAAACACAACTGGAAGCAACAGTTTGTTCTATGAGGGTATTTAAAAATATGAAATCGATGTTTATTTTGGTTCAAAAGTGTCTGAAGGGATGGCGCTGTGGCCTAGCTGGTGGAGCTGCTGGTACAGTGTTGGAATCCCATGTGGGCACCAGTTTGAGTCCCGGCTGCTCCACTTCCAATCCAGCTCTCTGATATGGGCTGGGAAAACGGTGGAAGATGGTCCACGTCCTTGGGCCCCTGCACCCTTCCTGGGAGACCTGGAGGAAGCTTCTGGCTCCTGGCTTGGGATCGGCACACCTCCAGCTGTTGCAGCTCTCTGGGGAGTGAACCGGCAGATGGATGACCTCCCTCTCTCCCTCTCTCTCTCCGCCTCTCTGTAACCCTGCCTTTCAAATAAGTCTAAAGATAAAGTCTGAAATCCATATGTAATTTTGTATAATATGCATTTTTATGAACTTTCTGAAGATCCCTAGTATGCACAGGTTTCACAATCCTTTTGAACCAATATAAAGTTAAGTTTTGGTTGTATTTTCCATGGACTTTTTTTAAGTCCCTTCTAGTTCTCCTTGGTCTCAAATCTCAAATTCAAGGGTATTTCAGGGCTGCACTATTGTGCAGTGAATTAAGACGCCCTTATAAAAGATGAAACATGCAGGCCGGCGCCGCGGCTCACTAGGCTAATCCTCCGCCTAGCGGCGCCGGCACACCGGGTTCTAGTCCCGGTTGGGGCGCCGGATTCTGTCCCGGTTGCCCCTCTTCCAGGCCAGCCCTCTGCTGAGGCCAGGGAGTGCAGTGGAGGATGGCCCAGGTGCTTGGGCCCTGCACCCCATGGGAGACCAGGAAAAGCACCTGGCTCCTGGCTCCTGCCATCAGATCAGCGCGGTGCGCCAGCTGCAGCGCGCCGGCCACGGCGGCCATTGGAGGGTGAACCAACGGCAAAAGGAAGACCTTTCTCTCTGTCTCTCTCTCTCACTGTCCACTCTGCCTGTAAAAAAAAAAAAAAAAAAAAAAAAAAAAAAAAAAAAAAAAAGATGAAACATGCATTTCAAATCCTTGGACAGAAGTAGTCTAACTGCACTTCAGATTTAGGCAAGCGCAAAAGTTGATCTGATATCGCGTCTCAGTCTTTTGATGAAATCAAGTGTAAAAGTTGACCTGATGGGACTAGGACCTAGCTGGGGATGGTTTGGCGTCTCCTGGGTGATTTTGCTCTGAAGGAATGGCTGCCTGCATTGTGTCTCCTGCCTCTGTTTGTAATCTGCTGCTGCCCACTACAATGTCTATGCCTAATATCCCCACTGTGGAAACAGTAGGAAGAGACCAACCTCCAAGAGGTGCCAAGACAGCAGCTGTAACACATCATCTATTCTGCGCTGTGCAGTCCCTGGGGAAGAGCTGAGGGTGCCGGCAGCTCTGCTCCGCAGTGTTCAGCAGGGGCCCTGCACCGTGCTGAAAGGGAAAGCCTCAGGCCCTGGTCCAGGCTGTGTCTCCCAGCCCAGGACACCGTGGGAGAGGCAGGGCGTCAGCAGTGTGTACGGAGCTGGCATCTGCAGGCTGAGACGAGGTAGGATTGAGGTTCAGTGTCAGAGTCACAGACGACGCTCGTGTGTGATCTCCAGAGCGTGGGTGCCCGCGTGGGGAAGCGCTGAGGTCCCAGGCCGGCCGCTCGTGCCGGGTTTGAGGGCGCACCTGGGAGCCCTGTTATGCGGCATTGTCCCGAGCCGTTCACGGGGGGCACGTTCCTTCCCTTCCTCGCTTTGTTCCTTTTCGTGGCCACGTGTCCTGTGTGACATGGGCAGGTCCCTATTTTCACTCCTCTGCACTGACCCTCTGCTCTGGGGGAGGCACGGCACCAGGCACGGTGGGACGTGCCAAGGTGACCCCGTGCTGGGGAACTGCAGGCACAGCAGCTGGGCAGGCCGTGTGGCAGCACCTGCGTGCCAGGAGCACCGCCTGGGCCCCACCTCTCTGCTAATCATGTCCCAGGGCAACGCGTCTGATGGCAGCACAGCCTGGTTTATCACAGACTCGGGCATTTGAGGCCACCGTCCCACCTCCTTTCAGCCTAGAATCTGTTACCTGTCCCACTCTCCCACCCAGAGCTGCGCCTTCTCAGCGCCTTCTCTTTGGGTCTGGCTCAGGGCCACACTTGCAGCCCTAGGGATTTAAGAACAGCTGGTCCACCTGTATGAGGGAAGGGAGCTATGGGTTGCAGCTTCAGCTTGGGGGTCAGGCAGCCCTGGATCTCTGCAAAGCCTTTGTCCACTACCTGAGCCCTCTCTCTCCTAGTAAGAAGGTGCACGAGGCTTGGCTGGGCGTCCTTCAGCCTGGTCCCTGGGCTGGGATGGAGGCAGGGAGGGTTGGGTAGCGGGAGACTGGGCTCCGTGCCCGCTGGGGAGGTCAGGACCTCCTGCTTCCAGGGAAGTGATCAGGGCCCCGCCTCGCTGTTTTCTGCGGGTTTATCTCCCTCTATCGACTTTCATCCAGGATTTGCTGAGTCGCTGGGTGAGATCTGGGCTCTGCCAGGCACACGTGCGTGCTCTAAGCGTCCTTGCTCTGTAAGAGTCCCCGCTCCGGGTGCGAACCCTGGCAATCCCGGAGCCTCCGGAGAAGAGAGAAATCTGTGTGGACAGGGACTGACGGGCTTGCTGTGGAGGGGAGCAGAGAGCACACGGGGCAGAGTGCAGCTGGGGCTCAGGCACAGCTGTGCATTGTGGGGAGGCAGCTCTCCTCCGTGCAGCTCAGGTTCCCTCCGGGTAAATATAGACCTGAACTCGCAGGGCGGTGGAGCGGACTTTCTGGGCGTCCACGGCCGTCTCCAGCGGGGCAGCCACCTTGCTCAGTGCAGAGTCTCCCTGACTGCTGGGTCCTATTCAGGAACGACCTCAGTCGAAGGTCGTTGAAGAGTGAGCTCCCCAGGGCCGTGGACCCTAAGGAGACCGTGTGGTTCTCCAGGCATGGAGCCCGCGGGCAGGCAGCTGCCAGGGTCCTGCCGTGCTGGGCCTGCACTGGGGCTGCTGGAAGCCCGGAGGGGCTGCAGACCCTGAGCTCTGCCCTGTCCATGTTTAGTAGTCTATGTGTGTGAGAGAGGCCTAAGGAAAACAAAGCAGCTGCAGAATCTCACCTTGGAAGCAGCTCAGGATTTTACACTGCAAGGTCCTGCCCGGTCCCTGTGACTTTCAGTGGACAGGTTCCACCCCCACCCCCCAGTAAAACCTCCCCTCAGAATCCTCTCTCCTTAGCACCAAATGGGTTACCTGGCCTGGGGACACTGAGCCATAAAACCTTCACGTCCTTTCTCCAAGGCAGGAGCCCTAGGGTGGGCTCCCTAGTCTGATAGCACTGGGTCGTGAAACTTGGGAGGAATTTTACCTGATTCATATCCAGCAACTCTTTGTCCTGGGGGAGGAGAAGGAGCAGAGGAAGGAGGAATGGCGGGAAGAACTGGACCCCTTTCCCTCATAAGTCCCAGTCTGAATAGAGACTGAGTGCTCAGCACTCGGCTCTCTGCTGAGCCTCCCGCCTGGCCTGCCAGGTGTACTCTCTCCATTAACCCATGCATCCTCGCTTTCCTGAGTCTGTGTGACTGGCACTCTCTCTCGGGTTCTGTCCCATCCGTTCTGATGGACGTCCTGCGCCATTAAACCTTGCTGCCTTGCTTACCACTGTTCTCTGTCTCACTGAATTCTTTCTCGCAGGAAGACAAGAACCTACCCCACCCATCTCCGCTAACACCCACTCCTAGGGCCTGCAGAAGATCACTGCCTACGTGGAGTCCAGCCGCAGCCTCCAGAGAGCTGTGTTCACGTAGGCGGCCACCTGGGGCAACAGGCAGGACTGTGAGAGGCCAGGAGATGGCAGTAAGGAGCCCGTGCTCAGCCTGCTGCCCAGGGCCCCGTGGGTAAAGCTGGTCTTCTAGAACCCCTGGCTCTGCCTTCTCCTTCCTTTTATTCCCTTCTTGTCCCCCAGATCTTTTTTTTTTTTTTTTTTTTGACAGGCAGAGTGGACAGTGAGAGAGAGAGAGACAGAGAGAAAGGTCAAGGTCTTCCTTTGCCATTGGTTCCCCCTCCAATGGCCACCGCGGCCGGCGCGCTGCGGCCGGCGCACCGCGCTGATCCGATGATGGCAGGAGCCAGGAGCCAGGTGCTTCTCCTGGTCTCCCATGGGGTGCAGGGCCCAAGCACCTGAGCCATCCTCCACTGCACTCCCTGGCCACAGCAGAGAGCTGGCCTGGAAGAGGGGCAACCGGGACAGAATCTGGCGCCCCGACCGGGACTAGAACCCGGTGTGCCGGCGCCGCTAGGCGGAGGATTAGCCTAGTGAGCCGCGGCGCCGGCCGTCCCCCAGGTCTTATTGGCCCTCTCTCCTCCCACCTGACACCTCTCACACAAGGCCCTTTACAGCCTCTGCCGTAAACTTCTTCACCTCTTGCACTAAGGCCAACCCCACCAGCCTGGCCGTTGGTGGCTAGGGCTTCTTTGGGGAGCCCAGCTGCACCCCTGGCCTGTGGAGCTCTGCGCTGGGCTCCTGCAGCACTGCCCTGAGGACCCGAGTTGCCTGGGTGCAGGCCCCGCTCCCTGGTCTGGTGGCTGCCCCAGCCCTGACTGTCCTCAGTGGAGCTGAAGCAGGTTTCCTCCGTGTCTTGTCTTATTCCCTCTGGCTCTGTGGATTGGCCAACTGTTAGTGCTGTTCCAAGGGATTGACCCCTGACCCTGGCAGTGGCTGGGCTCATAGGGAATGGGTGGGGTCCTGGGGGGTCTCGGACTTTGTGTTCCCATCAGTGTCCCCTCTTAGAGCAGGCAGCCCCCCCGAGGCTCTCTAGAGGACAGAGGGGGCCCTTTCTGGGCCTGGGCCTCTCACTCATGCCCCCTGCACCATGGCGTGCTCCCCATGGCTGTGCAAAGCCGTGCAGTTCCGTGAGCGGGACCAACGGAGTGGGGTCCCCAGCAGAGGGAGCTGGAAGCCTTTGGCCTCCGCACTGTGTGGCTCTGTCCCCTCTGCTAGGTATCCAAGGCCCTGTCTACTCATTTTCTCAGTGGCCTTGGAGGCCTCCCCAGGCTGGCTGCACAGCTGTCACCGGGACACTCGTTCCTGGGTTCCCTCCTCGCGTCCCTGGGCACCTATGGGATGCATTTCTTGAGTTGCTGCCTTGTGGATGAAGCGTCCACTCCATTGATACTCTGGCTGGGAACAGCATTGTGGAATCAAGACCTTCAGACTTCTGGTAGATTTATTCACTCTTTTCTGCTAGTGTCCATTTCTGATCAGAAGGCAGACACTAGACTGACTTGAATCCCTTCACAGATGGCCTGCTTTTTGACTTTTGTTTTTATTTGGTTTGTTTTGTTTTGTTCTTATTCTGTGATCTCTAAGTTGAAATCTGTGTATGGATCAAAGGCTGAACTTTTCCTGCTTCGTGTCCATCCGTGAACATTGTGAGCACAGACTTCACACACCTGACTCATCACTCCCTATTCCTTCATCTGCATGGCATCTTGAGAGAATTTTACATCACACTTCAGACAAAGCTGCCTCACAGCAGGCTGCTAGTCACTCAGCATTTCCTACACTATTATGCCAGAAAGAGGTGTGGTTTTGTCAGTCAGGTATTCAGCTAAGAGTGAACCATCAAATGGAAGACTCTCTCTCTCTCTCTCTCTCTCTCTCTCTCTCTGCCTCTCCTACTCTCTCTGTGTAACTCTGACTTTCAAATAAATAAATAAATCTTTTAAAAAATGGGTGGAGACTTGAATAAGTATTCCCAATAGTGAATATCCAAATGGCCAATAAACATATTGGCAGAGAAGTTAGAGACACCATCCGGTCCTACCACAGACCCACTAGAATGACAGTCACCCAAAGGACTGAGCCTTGTTGGTGAACTGGAGGAACTGGAACTCTCATATGCTGCTGTGGGACACCCACTTTTGAATCCTGGCAATATCACCTAGAGCTAAGTATACATCTACTTACAACCCAGAAATCTCACCCAACAAAAATGAGTACTTATATCTTTGAAGAGTCACATACAATAATGAGGGAAGCAGCTTTATTTTAAATAGTTGATAACTGATGATACTCCAGACACATCTGTAGATGAGTGGACAAATACACCGTGGTTGATTACGTAGCCCCATTGTTTATACACAGGAAGTTGAATGCTACAGTCAAAATCAACATACTGGGGCCAGCACCATGGTGCAGTAAGTTAATTCTACGCCTGCGGCACCGGCACCCCATGTGGGCGCTGGGTCACATCCTGGCTGCTCCTCTTCCAATCTAGCTCTCTGCTGAGGCCTGGGAAAGCAGTAGAAGATGGCCCTGCACCCTCCTGGGAGACTGGGAAGAAGCTCCTGGCTCCCAGCTTCGGATTAGCAGCTCTGGCCATTGCAGCTATCTGGGGAGTGAACCAACGGAAAGAAGACCTTTCTGTCTCTCCCTCTCACTGTCTGTAACTCTACTTCTCAAATAAATAAATAAAATCTTTTGAAAGAAAATCAATGTTCTGATGATACATGGACAACACGGATGAGCTTCATGGACACAATGTTGAGTAAAAGGATCCAGACATGAAAATCAAGGAGAAGGAAAATGACTGTGTGGTGATAGGGGTGAATGAATGGTGACCTTTGTGGGTGTGGATGGTGTTCATGGAAGGGACCTTGTCCAAGTGCTGGAAATAGTCTCTACCTGATCTGGGTGGTGATTACAGTAGTACAGAAACATCAGCACCCACAGAGGTGTGCACCCAAGATCTGTGCACATTCCTGCATGCAAGTTACACTTATTAAAAGTAACATGCTTTATGTATGATGTATTATTTTGTGTGTGCTGTTATTATCTGCTTCCTTCCATATGGTGTCAATGGCAAGATAGTATGTATGTTCTAAAAAGATTTATTTCACTTTTTTTTTATTTTGAAAGTCAGAATTACACAGACAGAGGAGAGGCAGAGAGAGAGAGAGAGAGAGAGAGGTCTTCCCTCTGCTGGTTCACTCCCCAATTGGCTGCAACAGCCAGAGCTGTGCTGATCTGAAGCCAGGAGCCAGAAGCTCCCTCTGGGTCTACCCACACGGGTTCAGGGGCTCAAAGACTTGGGCCATCTTCTACTGCTTTCCCAGGCCATAGCAGAGAGCTGGCTAGGAAGTGGAGCAGCCGGGATGCGAACTGGTGCCCATATGGGATGCTGGCACTGCTGGCAGTGACTTTACCCACTACACTACAGTGCTGGCCCCATATTTCATTTGTTTTAAAGGTAGAGTGACAGAGAGAGAGATCTTCCATCTTTCATGTATGTTCTCTAACTGGCCCTGATGTGACAGGGGCCAGGTGGGAGGAGAGAGGAACAATAAAGTGTTGGGGGTAGGAAGGGATGAAAAGCAGGAGACAGGAAGGAGAAGGTCCTGCCTGGGGTGCACGCTGAGCACGGGCTCCTCACTGCCATCTCCTGGCCTCTCTGGGCACTACTTGTTGTCCCACAATGGCCACAAAGGTGAACACAGGTCTCCACAAGAAGCGGCTGGACTTCATGTGGGCTGATTTCTCCTCCAGGCCCTGAGAGTAGGGACAGGGCAGAGCTCAGGGTCTGCGGCCCCTCTGGGCTTCCAGCAGCCCCAGTGCAGGCCCAGCACAGCAGGACCCTGGCAGCTGCCTGCCCGTGGGCTCCACGGCTGGTGAGTTAACTCCTCCAATGTCCTTTATTTAATGTCTACCCCGAGCTTGGGGCTTGATACCCTTTAGAAACGACACTGTGGGGGCCGATACTGTGTTGCAGCAGGTTAAAGCCCCAGCCTACAGCGCCGACATCCCATATGGGCGCCGGTTCAAGTCCTAGCTTCTCCACTTCCAATCCAGCTCTCTGCCTTGGCCTGGGAAAGCAGAGAGGATGGCCCAAAGACCCTGCAACCATGTGGGTAGACCCAGAGGAAGCTTCTGGCTCCTGGCTTCAGATCAGCTCAGCTCTGGCCATTGCAGTCATTTGGGGAGCAAACCAATGGAATGGAAGACCTCTCTCTCTGTCTCTACCTCTCTCTGTAACTCTGTCTTTCAAATAAATAAAATAAATATTTTTTTAAAAAAAGAAAGAAATGATGCTGTGGGTTTGGTACTAGCCTCAGAATCAGCTCTCTGATTCCCACATATGAGAAGAGAGACTGAGCTGCACACAGGGTAAGCACCTTCCTCGTGCTCGTGGGACCAGTAAGCAGCTTGGGGCTGGACTCAGCCTGGTTCCTTCCCGCCAACGCTGTGCTCTCTCTGCTGTGTGCCCGCCTCCCCTGCCCCCAGGGAGGCCTGTCACTCTCCTCACCACCACTGCCCCCTCAAAGAAAACCCTTATTTAAAAAATCTTTTTAACTGTAGTTGAAAGGCAGAGAAACAGAGGGAGAGATTCACACAGAAGAGATCTTCCATCTGCTGGTTCACTCCCCAAAAGCCCACAATAGCCCGGGCTGGACCAGGCCAAAACTAGAAGCCCTGGATTTAACCTGGGTCCCCCACGTGAGTGCCAGGGACTCAAGCACTTGAGCCATCAACTGCTACCTCCCAGGGTGCACATTAACAGGATCAGAAGTAGACGAGGTATGGGATGTAAGCAACCCAAGCAGTGTCTACACTGCTGTGCCAAATATCAGGCCTTCCAAAATAATTAGTTTTCTGAGGGAGACTCCTGGCTTGCCTGGGTTTGCACATGGAGCAGAGACCTCTCACATGACTAAGGGGCTGAGAATAAGACTGGGCAGCTTGAAATATAACCCAGATCTCATCCAGCAACTCGGCAAACCTGCATTTAAATGAAGGTTGAAGGACCAACAAAGGCCAAGATGAACTCCGATATTCCTGGAAAGCAGGGAGTGCCAGTTTCTCCACCTGGAGCCTGAGCCTTATCTCAGCCCTGCTGTAAGACACAGGACATAGTGCACTGTGGGTGCCCTCTACGGGATGCAGCGTGCCCGGATAATTGTTTAAGCATCCAAAGGGATCCAGGAGTGCTTTTATCCAAAGGGCCAAGTTTAGGGAGGCCACAGTTTGCAGCCCTGAGCTTTCCTCCATCCTTCCTCCAAAACCACAGATCTTCCTTAACCCCAAGATCACAAGCCTGGACCTGAGCCAACACTGATGAGAAACAGCTGAGGAGCCGCAGCTCTCAATGGGGAGTGGGCCGGGAAAAGAGCCCAGTCTGAAAGCCCTGTTGGAATAACGCATCAAACCCTAAGGCTGTGATAAACCAGGCTGTGGCGATTGGACAAGATGATCCCGGGAGACAGATGAGTAGTTGGCTGCTGAGGTCGAGGCGGTGCTCCCCAGCAGCCAGTGGGTATCACAAGCCCCGCCCAGCCTGTGGTGCCTGCAGTTCTGTAACTACGATCAGTTTCAGCAGGGACTCATCTTTGCACACTGCTGTGCCTCCCACAGAGGTCAGTGAGATAGAGGACTTGCCCCACCTCACAGATCACGTGGGAGGCTGGGGTCCAGGAGGAGATGGAGAGGGGGAGGGAAAGGAAGTCTGCATCGCCAAGCAAATCAAGGAAGGATCCTCTACTAGGGCACCTGTATTCACACTGAAATCCAGCACCAGCACAGCCCTGGGACCTCAGGGCTTCCACGCAGGGATCTGATTGTTGCCAAAGCTCTGTAGATCAAGTACAAGGACTGTCTGGGTCTCTGACACTGAACCTCATTCCTCCTGCTTTTCAGCCCTCCTGCTGCCAGCTACATACACACTGCTGAATGTCCTGCCTCTTCCACGGGGTCCTCAGGCTGGACAAGGGCCTGAGTCTTACCCTTTGCCACACAATTGGGAGAATGATTGATTGCTGTCCATAGACGCCAGTGGTTCACAGCAAGCCCAGCACAGCTGAGACTGGTTCTGCCAAATGAGAGTTCTTGTTCCTTTGACCTTATAGGATGTTGTAGAGAATAAAGTTGTCACAACAGATGTTCGATGTTGGGGCCAGCACTGTGGCATAGCGGGTAAAACCGCCTCCTGCAGTGCCGGAAACCCATATGGGCGCTGGTTCGTGTCCCGGCTGCTCCACTTCCAACCCAGCTCTCTGCTATGGCCTGGGAAAGCAGTAGAAGATGGCCCAAGTCCTTGGACCCCCGCACCCATGTGGGAGTCCTGAAAGAAGTTCCTTTCTCCTGGTTCTGATCAGCACAGCTCCGGCCAGTGCGCTGGGCAGAGGTCAGAGCAGGCAGGTGCCTCACTGTTCCCATGAAATATCTCCTTTCCTATTAGTTTGCATCTGTGTGTTCCAGGAGCAAGGGGATGGCGTGGGCCAGCTGGCAGAGGTCAGAGAGGGAGGGACCCTGACTGCTGACCTCGGCTACTCCAAGTGAACCCCAGTCCTACCGCTAACATCCCACCCGCCCTCTCCCCTGTACACTCTCCACCCGCACCTCCACCCCCACCCCCACCACCGGAGCTCCTGAGGGCTTCCCACAGAGGCTTCCACAGGTCCTACAGGAACCATGGCCTGGAACCTTCTCAGCTGCTCAGCGCCACCATGCCGCCCACCCCCAACCCGCCCCCAACCCGCCGGACGGACCCCTCGCTTATCCCACGAAAGCCCCAGGAACCCAATATCCCAGGCAACGTGCTGGTGCTGCGGGCCCCGCAGGACCGGCCTAGGACTTTTTGCACAGTGCCCCGCCCCCGCACTGATTCCCGCAGACCTGCAGCGCGGGAGCTCAGCGCCACCCTCAGGGAAGAGGAAGATCCAGTCGGCCCCGCCCCCAGGGATCCCCGAGCGAGGGCTGGGTGCCCAGAGGCCGAACGCAGAGCCGGAGCTCGCCGCTTCCCCAGCCCGGCCCAGAGGCTCCCTCCCCGGCTCCCTCTCCTTGGGTCCCAGGGAGTTGGCAGTGAGAGCCAGGCTCCACACAGCGTCGCAGTGCCCCTTTCCCGCCTCTGCTGGCATCGCTCGTCCGCACCCCTGGGTTCTGGGAAGCTCGAGCTGCCGGGGCGTGTACGTGCGCACCCGCCGCGGGCGCCGCCAAGGCTCCTCAGGCTGCTCCGGGGCGGAAGGGAGAGGACGCCGGACACGGGGCAGAGGGAGGGGGAAAGCGCCGAATCGTGTTGTTCTTTGCGGAATTTGGGGCATGCAGTCCTTAGGTCATGTGACTGAGGACTTGCGTTCATTCACAGTAAATGTTTTGACCCAGTCCGTGGATCTGAATCCAGGAAGCCGACCCAGGAGGCGGCGAGGTGTGGGGATGTGTGAGGTTCCTCTGCAGAACCCCCTGGTCAGTCTGATAGGTGTGGCTCATGTTGGCCTGGGCAGTGACCCTGAATGCAGGGGTCACAAAGAGAATGTGAGGACAGGGGACAGTCACTCAGTGGAAGCTGGGGCTGGCTGTCCTAGCGCAAGGCATGGACAGAGCCTGGCGTCCAGAGAGCAGCCTGGATGGCTCCCCACAAGACCACAGGCAGCTGGGCCTGGTGGGACCCACAGCGGTCCTCTCGGAGGCATTCTGGCCCTGGCCCTGGTCTCTGCCCCACGGACAGTCTTGAGTATGAGAAGGTAGCCTTTGAAGTCGCTTGTCACCTGGGACCCCTGGAGCAAACTCCGCAAGAACAAATCTTACTGGCCAGCTTTCTTCTCTGAAGGCAGAAGACCGATTCACAACCAAGGAACGTGCAATAAATTGGCCTGTGGCGGACTTTGCTTTGCTTTTAATTGACAAGAGAGAATGCACATCTGAAAAGAGATGAGTTGAACAAGAGAAATAGGTTTCCAAGTCGAAGGGCTGGGGTGCTGCCCTGCAGAGACGGAAGCTTTGGAAATCAACTCACATTGTGCTAGGGCTGTGGGGTGTGAACCCAGATTTCATCTCACTGCTGTTATGTCACAGAAACCAGGGGTCTATGTCTCAGGGAAGCTGGGCAGCTGGGAGACGGCGTTGCTGGGGCTGGCAGAGTGAGGTCTGTCGCTCCCCCTCTTCGTGGAGGAACGACACTAAGCCCTGCCTAGGCTTCATATCCGAGTCACGGCACCATTATGTCGCTCCCCCTCTTCGTGGAGGAACGACACAGGACCCTGCGCTGTTCTTTCTGTCTGCTCGGCCCTCCCCGGGTTTGCTGCTGGTTCTTCCCGGGTTGGCTACTATCCCTTCCACCTCCGTGGAAGGGCAGTTCCCCCTGGCCACATTCCCCACTTCCGCAGGGGAGCGGCACACCACCGGCCGGCTCTCTTGGGGGCTGCACAGGTGTTCCCTCAGATGTTCCCCTTAGATGTTCCTGGTGCATGCCGTCTCTCTCCTCCTTTATAGTCCTCCTCCGCCAATCCTAACTCGGCTGCCCACATGCCGAGTACGCTGCTCTCCAATCAGGAGCAAGTCCTACAGTTTATTGGTTGAACTGGAGGCAGCTGTGCGGAAGCTGTTTACTTCTCTCCCAGCGCCATATTGTGGGAGAGAAGATGCATAGAATAAGTCTTAATTCCAGTAACTCAGTCCAGTCCGGGCTGCTCCCCACAAGGTCCCTGTTGCAGATGCCCCCCCCCAATCCATTCAGACTGGGTCAGTCCTCCCAACGCAGTCCCCCATCAGTGTCCAGCCTCAAGAAGCAGTATCAGGATCCAAAGAGATCCCTGTAGGTGTGCCTACAGTGAGACCAGAGGGCCATGCACACATGAAAGTACCTGGCCCTGTGAAGAGTTGTGGTTCTTGGGGTCAGAATTGTGGTGCAGTGGGTAGAGCTGCCACCTGCAATGCCAGCATCCCATGGCGGCATCAATTCGAGTCCCGACCGCTCCACTTCTGATCCACATCCCTACTGGTGGTCTGGGAAGGGTGGCAGAGGATGGCTCAAGTACTTGGGTCCCTGCCACCCACATGAGAGACCTAGAAGAAGCTCCTGGCTCCTGGCTTCAGCCTAACCCAGCCATGTGGCCATCTAGAGAGTGAACCAGCAGATGGAACCCCCTCTCTCTCTCTCTAACTCTGACTTTCAAAAAAATAGAAGTTACAGTTCTCATCCACTGAAGATCTGTCTTTCTGAGGTTTTGTGCTTTGTTTTTTTTTTTTTTTTTTTTTGGATTTTGAAAATTATTTTTTTATCTACTTAAAAGGCAAAGAGAGAGAGAGAGAGAGAGAGAGAGAGAGAGAGATCTTCCTATCCACTGGCTGGTTCATGCCCCAAAAGCCAGGACTGGGCCAGACCAAAGCCAGAAGCCTATAACTCCATCCTGGTCTCCCATGTGGGTGACAGGGGCCTACCCAAATGAGCCACCACCTACCGCCTCCCAGGGTGTCTTAGCAAGAAGCGGGATCCGGAAGCAGAGCTGCTGGGACTGGATCCAGGACTCTGATACGAGTGCAGGCATCACAAGCAGCCCTGTGCACACACTGTACCACAATGCCTCATCTTCTTTCTGAGTTTTGTACATCTTGAACTTGGAAACATAACATTTCTAATTCCCACTGAGCTAATAATTTTTAAGGCTAACATTAATTAGAAAAATAATTTTTGAAAGACTGAGAACAGACATTGCTACATTAATATTTACACCTTGGGATCCTTCCCTGATGAAACAATACACACAATTGTTGAGATCCTCCCATATACTAGGCACTGTAGAGTTAGCCCTTCAAGAACAGTAGTTTGGTTAGAGGCCAGAGTTAGGAAGTACAGAGGACAGGTTTTGAAAATGGGGCACAGGGGCCAGTGCTGTGGTGCGGTAGGTTAAGCCTCCACCTGTGGTGCAGGCATCCCATATGGGTGCCAGTTTGTGTTCCAGCTGCTCCTCTTCTGATCCAGCTCTCTGCTATGGCCTGGGAAAGCAGTAGAAGATGGCCCAAGTGCATCCAAGGGCCCTTGCATCCACGTGGGAAGACCTGGAAGAAGTTCCTGGCTCCTGGCTTTGGACTGGCCCAGCTCTGGCCATTGCAGCTATTTGGGGAGTTGAACCAGCAGATGGAAAACCTCTCTCTCTCTCTCTCTCTCTCTCTCTCTTTCTCTCTCTCTCTGTAACTCTGCCTCTCAAATAAATAAATAAATCTCTTAAAAAAGAAAGAAAATATGGGGCACAACTTAATGTTGTCATACATTTTTAATGGCTACAACTGGGAAGTGGTCCCAGAATGTAGTAGGTTGAGTATGCTGCTAAAAAGCCTGCAGTGCACAGCCCAGCCCCCACCTCCCTCAACACACACAAAGAATAACGCAGTCCAGAATGTCAGCAGTGTCCAGGTTAAGGAACCCTGGTGCCTGACCCGTGAACGAGTCAAGCTCGTGTTGGACAAACACTGTCCTCAGAATGCTGGCCAGTAGGAAGGCAAGCAGAGCGGCCACGCCCCCGGAGACCAGGCAGCAGGAGGTGTACCTTGTAGGGGGGATCTCATGCCTGCAGGTCAGGAAAGAGACGAAGCCCGGGCAGGGAATGGGACTTCCAGGGCAATGTAGTCTTCCAGCGCTCAGGGAAGGGAGTGGTGTGACTCACACACGGCAGCCTCCAGCAGGGCTCATGGAGCTCAGTGCCATGGGTCATTCTCCAGGAGATGCCGGGGTAGGGCTCAGCAGGATGAGCTGTGCTTGTTTTTTTGTTGTTGTTGTTGTTTGTTTGGTTTTTTTTGTTTTGTTTTGTGTTTTGTTTTTTAAAGGTATTCACCATGACTGAGAAGCGTGTACAGAGAGATCCTTCAAGTCATTGCCAACTTAACCACGGCTTGACTGCTCTCAACACTGCCCCCTCCAGGGGGTGGCCAAAAGCTGAATGCATCATAAGCAGCCGGTGAGTACCCTGGACACGGACAGCCCAGCCGGGCGGAGGCCACCAGAGCAGCGGCCGCTTTCCTGCTCTCCACGCACCTTTCCACACCTCCCAGAAACCCTCGGGCCTACACAAGGCACACAGATGACCCTCCCTCCGGACAGCCTGAAATGGGGATTACATCCTCCTCGGAGCTGTGTTTGGATGAGCCTCAGCTAGTACACCCCAAATGGAAGAAGCGGGCCCCTCCCCTCAGCGGATACACCTCATGGGTTTTTTTTGTTATATTTTGCAAACAATTTCAGTAATTATTGTGATCAGTTTGTGTGAACAGTTTTGAAATCGATGCAGGGCCAGCATTGTGGCATGGCGGGCTAAGCCCCTGCCTATGACACTGGCATCCCATATGAACTCTGGTTCATGTCCTGGCTGTTCCACTTCCAGTCCCGCTCCCTGCTAATGGCCTGGGAAAGCAGCAAAAGATGATCGAAGTGCTTGAGCCACTGCACCCACGTGGGAGACCTGGATGGAGTTCTGGGCTCCTGGCTTCAGCCTGGCCCAGCCCCCACCACTGCAGCCATTTGGGAAATGAACCAGCAGGTGAAAGACATCTCTCTCTCTCTCTCTCATTTTGCCTGTCAGTTTCACTCCTCCTTCCCTCCCCCTCCAAAAAAGCACAGCACGGAGGCTCCAACCAGCGCTCCAGTGTGGGATACTGGCATCAGAAGTGGCAGCTTAACCTGCTGCACCACATTGTTGGCCCCAGAACCACACACTGCTGTTGAGTGGGTCTCCTGGGTCATAAGGACATGTGTGTTTTGCTCTAGCTGACATCGCCAAGATCCCAAAGTGGCCGTCCTCCAAGCAATGTGTGAGTTCCAGTTACTTCCGAAACTCAGTGTCACTGCTTTGGGTGCTTGCTGTTCCCTGGGCGTACAGGTGATCTTACAGTGCTCGTAACTCCTCTGCTATGGAATGATCTTGTCATTTGCTTACTGGCCATTTGGATATGCACTTCTGGGACATGACTGTGTAAGTCTTAACCCCTTTTTTAACAAATGTTTTTGGGTACATAGTTTTGGGGTAAGAGTTCTGTGTTGATGTATGTTTTCTCCCATTGGAGCCATGCATGGATAGCTGACCACAAAATCAACAACTCTTTCTATTAGCATGATTAGGGAACTGAACTACTAGAAATTTTCTCTGAAACAACTCGCTCTACAGTTTTTGATTTACAGTTAGAACTGTCTCATGGAACTCCAGGGACTGCTTTCAGGATCCCCGTGGTTCCCAAACCTGCAGATGCTCCAGTCTCTTGTAGAAAATGGTGCAGTATTTACATAAGCTACGCACATGCTCCCACACACTTTAAATCATCTCTCCATTACTTACGATCCCTAGGACAATGTAAGTATCATACAAATTTTTATTGTACTGCAGCATCTAAGAAATAGTGATCCCAAAAAAGGTCTGTGCATACTCGGCATAGACATATTTTTTGTTGATTTTCAAGTGCAGCTGACTCGATTCATGGAATGGAACCCAGAATATGGAGAGCCACACACATCGAGAGGGAGTGATGAAGACGAAGGGATGGATTCACGCATCGGGTGGAGGAAGCCTGTGCTTAGACCATCCACAGGGACATCAGACTGCATGATCCCGCATTTGCTTCTTTTTTAAAATTTTTTTTCTTTTTTTTCTTTTTCTTTTTTTTTTACAGGCAGAGTGGACAGTGAGAGAGAGAGAGAGAGAGAGAGAGAGAGAAAGGTCTTCCTTCCGCTGGTTCAATGGCCGCCGCAGCCGGCGCACCGCACTGATCCGAAGGCAGGAGCCAAGTGCTTCTCCTGGTCTCCTATGTGGGTGCAGGGCCCAAGCACTTGGGCCATCCTCCACTGCCCTCCCGGGCCACAGCAGAGAGCTGGACTGGAAGAGGAGCGACCAGGACAGAATCCAGCACCCCGACTGGGACTAGAACCTGGGGTGCCAGCACCTCAGGCGGAGGATTAGCCTAGTGAGCCACGGCGCCAGCCAAAATATTTTTTTTTATTGGTCTCCTTGGGAGACCAGGAGGAAGCACCTGGCTTCTGGCTTCAGATCGGCGCAGCGCGCTAGCCGTAGCGGCCATTTTGGGGGTGAACCAACAGAAAAAGGAAGACTTTTCTCTCTGTCTCTCTCTCACTGTCTAACTCTGTCCAAAACAACACTTTTTTTTTTTATTTGTTTGAAAGGCAGAGTTAGAGAAAGGCAGACGGAGAGACAGAGAGAGAGAGAGAGAGGGAGGGAGAGAGAGAGAGAGAGGTCCTCCATCTGCTGGTTCACTCTCCATACGACCACAATGGCTGGAGCTGCGCTGATCTGAAGCCAGGAGCCAGGAGCCTCCCCAGGGTCTCCCACATGGGTGCAAGGGCCCAAGGACTCCAGCCATCCTCCACTGCCTTCAAGGCCACAGCAGAGAGCCAGATCGGAAGTGGAAGAGCCAGAACTCAAGCCAGTGCCTGCATGGGATGCTGGCGCTGCAGGCAGCGGCCCTGCCCGCCACACCACAGCGTGGGCCCCTGCGTATGCTTCTGATGACAGAATCACAGAAAAGCACCACATGCAGAGCACCTACAAAAGGATTCAACTCAGACGAACATTAGCCTTCTCAGAAATGCTTGCAGCCGGCGCTATGGCATAGTGGGCTAAGCCTCCACCTGCAGTGCTGGAATCCCATATGGACGCCAGTTCAAGTCCTGGCTGCTCCACTTCCGATCCAGATCTCTGCTGTGGCCTGGGAAAGCAGTGGAGGATGGCCCAAGTCCTTGGGCCCCTGCACCTGCATGGGAGACCTGAAAGAAGCTGCTGGCTCCTGGTTTCGGATCGGTCCAGCTCTGGCCGTTGTCACCATCTGGGGAGTGAACCAGCGGATGGAAGACCTCTCTCTCTGTCTGTCTCTCCCCTCTCTCTGTCTGTCACATTACCTCTCAAATAAATAAAAAATTAAATAAAAAATGCTTGCTATCAGAAAACAATGAATCCACCAGAGGACTAAAGGTCACCATGCTATAGTTCTATACCCACCCAAAGTAATAAAGATAAAGATGTTATCAGTAAAGCAAGGACTCAGAAAATGCATCCCACAGGTGCCCAGGGAAGCAAGGAGGGAACCCAGGAACGAGTGTCCTGGTGACAGCTGTGCAGCCAGCCTGGGGAGGCCTCCAAGGCCACTGAGAAAATGAGCAGAGACAGGGCCCTGGACACCTAGCAGAGGGGACAGAGCCACACAGTGTGAAGTCCAAAGGCTCCTGGCTCCCCCTGCTGGGGACTCCACCCTGCTGCTCCCACTCACGGAGCTGCACGGCTCTGCACAGCCACGGGGAGTGCACCATGGGGCGGGGCGGGGGGGGGGGCAAGACGAGAAGCCCAGGCCCAGAAAGGGCCACCTCTGTCTTCTACAGAGTTTTGGGGGGCTGCCTGCTTTAAGAGGGGTCACACATGGGAGCACGAAGTCTGAGACCCCCCAGGACCCTATTCATTCCCTATGAGCCCAGCCACTGCCAGGTCAGGGGTCAGCCAGCACTAGGAAGCAGCAGTGAGAGCTAGCAAGTGTGGGGAGCCAGAGGCAAGAAGATGAGACACAGAGGAAACGTGCTCCAGGCTTTACTGGGGGGGGGGAGGGGGGGGAGGCAGCCACCACCTGGGGGAGGGGCCTGCACTGTAGGCAATGCTGGTCCTTCAGGGCAGGGCTAGAGGAACCCAGGGCCGAGCTCCACAGGCCAGAGGTCCAGCTGGGCCCCTGCAAGCAGACACAGCCATTGGTGGGCAGGATGCCGGCTGATCTTAGTGCTGGACACAGCCACGCTCAGCACGGGAGCTGAGGCTTTCAAGCACCTAGAAGCGACTGGAGCCAGGCGGGAGGGAGGTGGGCCGGTGAGGCCCTGGGGATGGGAAGGGAATGAAACGGAGAAGGCAGTGCCAGGCGCAGGGAGACGGGCTCCCCAGGGCCCGGGCAGCAGGCTGAGCTCCGGCTCCTCGGCTCCTCGCTCGCGTCTCCCGCCCTACTTGTTGCCCCACGTGGCCACCTTTGTGTACAGCGGTCTTGGCAGGAAGCGGCCGGACTTCATGTAAGCAGAGATCTTCTTCAGGCCCTGGCAGAGTGGGAAAGAGGAAGTCAGAACTCCGCACCTGCTGAAGCACACAGAGGGCGAGCAGGCCCCCAGGCCTGGCCGAGTTCCTCCCCATTCTGTGCTCTCTGCTGCACTCCCCTCCTCCTTCCCCACGGGAAGCCCTGGCGCTGTCTGCTCAAACATTCTCTTGTTCTCATGGAAAAGCTCCTAGTGTATCTGAATTAATACACCTAAGAGGACACGGGGTTTAAAACATGACAATGCATGTCAGAAGCTAGCCCCGATCTCCCCCAGTGACTCAGCAAATCCTGGGTGAAGGTGGATACAGGGAGATGACCCAGCAGAGAATGGTCCAGACCAGCCCTTAATCATTTCCATGAAAGGAAGAAGTCCACATTTTTTCACACAGAACCTGAGCCCAATCTCTCTGTGCCCCAAACTAGCTCATTTCCAGCCAGCCATAGCAGACCAGGCCAAAGGAAATGCATGCACCGTGCCCCCTCTTACCAGGGCAGGCAGGTGACCAGCCCAGATAACTGTTACAGGTTTTAAAGAGATCCAGGTCCGCCTGCAACCAAAAGGCCGGGCGCAGGCCAAGGGCTGCACCCCAGTCCTCCATTCCCCCCGCTCGCTCCCACAGCCACCAGCACCTCCTCAATCCCCATGGCCACAAGCCTGGACCGGAGTAGCTGAAAGGGGCATCTCTTCATGGGGAGTGGGACAGGAAATAGACCAGAGGCTGAAAACCTGTTGGACTGCTGCCTCAAATTCCCAAGTCTGTGATAAATGAGGCTTTGCTGCAATCACACAAGCTGAGCCCGGCTGATGGAAGAGTGGCTGGGAGCTGCGGTCAGGCTGTGCTCCCCAGCATCCAGGGGGTGCCACACACCCCGCCCACTCTGCCGGGCCTGCAGCTCTCCAACTACGCTCAGTTCCAGCACGGAGTCGATCTTTGCATGGCCCCCTGTGCCTGACACCATGGCTCTCCCCAAGGAGAAGGTCAGTGCATAGGAATGAAAAGAAATGTCCTAAGTCCCATGTCACAGACACAGAGCACGTGCGACCTCAGAGGAGGAAAAGAGTGCCCACCGCGAGACACTTCATGGGGCACCCACCCGTGCACTCAATTCCAGCACCAACATCAGCGCTGGATCTTGGCGCTTGCCTGGCTGTACTCTGAAAGTGCAAAGTGCTCTGAGTTCACAAGCGAGGATTATCTGTGACTCTGACCCTGAACTTCAACCCTACCTTGTCTCAGCCCTCCTGATGCCAGTTATAAACACGCTGCCGAATGCCCTGCCTCTCCCATAGTGTCCTGAGAGGCAAGACCCAGGTTTGTCCTTTTAGCACAAAACCAGAATGATTGACTGCTGTCCATAGAAGCCAGAGGCTCTGGAACTTACTGGGCCTCTACAGTTCATTTCCTCAACTGTCAAATGGGAGTGATCATTCTATGAACTTTATAGCAACGCGGAAACGACTAAAATGATCACAATAAAGATGCCGAGCGTGGCTCCTGGCGTAAAGCCAGTGCTTGAAAACACCGGCCACCGTGCACTGGAGCTCCAGCATCGGGGAAAGGGGCAGGAAAAAGAGCCTCCAAGAGGAAGGAGGGCCGGGCGTCACCTCAAAGCGAGCCACGAAGTCCTTCAGGTTTGGGAACGCGTCCAGACTCCGGGGCTCAAAGACGCGGTGCAGGTCGAGAATGTCGTAGGCCAGGAAATCCACGAAGGTGAGCTGCAGGAGGCCGAGGGTGAGGGTGTGCAATGCTGTATCCCGGCTGGAACGACCCCTCCTCCTTCCCTGCGCTTTACCTTGTCCCCTGCGAACCAGGGCCGACTCCCCAGGAACTGCGAGAAGTGCTTCATGGTCTCCGGGAGCCCCTTCAGGTATTCGGGCTTCAGCTTCTCCTGAGACAGAAATCAGCTGTCAGCGCCGGCAGAGCTGCCCAGCAGGAGGCGTGGCCCCGCTGAGACTGGCACTGGCACTTTGATTTCATTCAGTGGCATTTACCAGAATTCTAATGGGTACCGGACCCCATCACTAAGAGGCAGGCAAAGAGGACTCCAAACACTGACGCTCACTCTGTCACCACTGATGTCCAAACAACCTCCTGTGGGACAAACCTATGAGTGACAGGAGGACCTACCAGGCTCTGGACCCTGACATCGGGCAAAAGGAGAGAAAGAAACAAAGAAAATAGTTCAAGGAATGAAGTCAAAAGTTCCAGGGGCCGGCACTGTGGTGTAGTGGGTAAAGCCGCCGCCAGCAGTGCCAGCATCCCATATGGGCACCAGTTCGCATCCCGGCTGCTCCACTTCCTAGCCAGCTCTCTGCTATGGCCTGGGAAAGCAGTAGAAGATGACCCAAGCCCTTGGGCCCCGCACCCACATGGGAGACCAGGAAGAAGCTCCTGGCTCCTGGCTTCGGATTGGTGTAGCTCCGGCCATTGTGGCCAACTGGGGAGTGAACCATCGGATGGAAAACCTCTTTCTCTCTCTCTGCCTCTCCTTCTCTCTCTGTGTAACTCTGACTTTCAAGTAAAATAAATAAATCTTTAAAATAAAAAGTTCTAGACAGGGGCTGGAACAGTGGCATAGTGGGTAAAGCCGCCACGTGTAGTGCTGCCATTCCATATGAGCGTCGGTTCACATCCCAGCTGCTCCACTTCCGATCCCGCTCTCTGCTATGGCCTGGGAAAGCAGTAGAAAGATGGCCCAAGTCCTTAGACCCTTGCATCTGCGTGGGAGACCCGGAAGAAGCTCCTGGCTCCTGGCTTTGGATCAGCACAGCTCCGGCCATCGCAGCCAATTGGGGAGAGAACCAGTGGATGAAAGACCTTTCTCTCTGTGTGTGTCTCTCTCTCTGACACTTCCTCTCAAATAGATAAATAAAATATTTAAAAGAAAGAAAAAAGTTCTAGACAGCAGGGTAGCATGTTATGGACATTTGACTGTCTGGAAGTTGTGGAGAGTTCGAGGGTGAGTAGGAGGAGGAACAAAGGCCCTGTGGTTGAACCTGAGCTCCCAAGGTGTCCTGAATCACGCTGGTGGGGAAGCAGTTGGGCAAAGTTCAAAGTGAGGGCGTCCGTGGAGTTTCCCACCTTGCACACCTTTTTCTCATGGACAGGAGCCCACAGGTGGCAGAAAGCAGCTGGGAGAGAGACGGCCCCTGGTGGATGTCACATGTCAGGGTGAGGAGCGCTCTGGATACACGACTTTACTCCCTAGGGACTGAGTGTCCCGGCTGGGGAGGCTGGACTCTGCCCTACGCTGGTTGGGAATGACTCGGGAGTTTTCACTTGGGGTGAGGTCACTGGCAGCAACACAGAAACCACTGGGAGGATAAGTAGCTCCAAAAAGTGCAAAGGAGAAACAGGATCCCCGTACATGGGAATTCCAGAGCTCTGACCCCGCATCCAACGCTGCCCAGCTGAGCCCCTGGAGCATAGCAGATGACTCACGAAGTCTGGGCTGTAGCAGACTTCAGCCAGCTGATTGGAAACGTCCATAGCCTGGTTCTCCAGAATGTCCACGCGAATCCTCTCCTCTTCCGTCTCCCCACCTGCAGCCCACACCACAGAGACCTAAGTGTCCCGGCCCAGCCACACCCAGGGGACGCCCCCCGCCCCCGCCCTACAGCCAGCCCCACTCACACAGGCCATGCTTGCGGGCCAGGTAGCGCATGATGGCGTTGCTCTGCGTGAGCTTGTGAGTCCCATCAATTAGGTAGGGCAGCTGCGTGGTGACCAGGGCAGTCAGCTGGGCTCCCGGGCTCCCAGCATCCCCTTCCCCGAGCAGGGGCAGACGGGACACCTGGCACCCTCTGTGCCTGGCCCATGGCAGGCTCTAAGCACACACTCTGTGCAGTGAGTGAGTGAGCTATGATACAGAACATCACGGAAAAGCACTGTAGAGAACCAGGGTGACAGTGGTGAGCACAAGGCCCTGACCTCAAACCTCCAAGCTGGGGAAGGAGACGGAGGCTCAGACACCTTGCACCTCCCCCATCCCATCCCCAAATCCGTCCCCTGCACCTACATTGGGAAAGTCCAGGCCCAGCTTGAATTTCTCACTCAGCCACTGGCTTCTGTCATAGTCGGGAGCTGTGGATTAAACAAAGTGAGAGCAAAACCTCCCCAGTGTGCAGCCCTCTCCTCCAGGACCCTCCCCCAAGACAGGCATCTGGGATCTGAACCACTGGGTGTCATATCCAGGTCTGGGGGAAAGAGTGAAGGTATGGGCCCTGGACTCTGCATGCAACAGGCTTCTAAAAGGTGTGGGGACGTCCAAGTAAGACCTCAACCCAATCACAGCCACAGGGGTGTCCAGCTCCCCCACCCTGCGCCCTGCCTTGGGCAGGCTCAGCTCCAGCAGGTGGGGGCTGCAGAGGCCAGCAACAGGTGGTCACACATAGGTTGCTCTGTGTCAGTCAGCAGGGGCAGGGTGGAGGTCAGAGTAGGCGGAGCATTACCGTCCCCCATCGTGTATCTCTTTTCCTCATAGCTGGTGTCCGTGTATTCCAGGAGCAGGCGGATGGCGTGGGCCAGCTGTGGAAATACCCCGAGGGCAGAGGTCAGAGAGGAAGCCTGACTGCTGACCTCATCTCCTCAAAGTGAACCCCCGTTTATTTCCTAGTGCCCCGCTACGCGCGCGCGCGAACACACACACACTCCCCAGCGTCCCGCTACACACACGGGCACACACACACACACACACACACACACACACACGTAGGCTTCCCACGTCCTACTAGAACCACGGCCTAGAATCGGCCCAGCTGCTCAGCGTCCTACTCCGGCCCCGTGCCCCCGTGCCCCGTGCCCCGCCGGGCGGACCCCTCGCTCACGCCGCGTATGTCCCAGTAACCCAGGGTCAGGGGCATTGCGCTGGTGCTGCGGGCTCAGCCAACAGGTCTCAGCGGCACACGCCGCGGACTTTATCCGGGTACACAGCGAGGGCGGGGGCGGGGCTGGCGATCGCCCCGCCCCCTCTCATGCTTTCTCCAGTCCTGGGCCCCGGAGCGCGGACTTCAGCCCCACCCACAGGAAGGAGGAAGATCCGAATCTGCGCTCAGCACTCCGGGTGCGCAGAGGCCGATGCACGGCCCCGGAATTGGCAGTGCCCTCGGTGTATGAGCCCGGCCTTGAAACAGCAACGCGGTCCTCTGCTTCCTCTGCTGGCATTGGCATCGCTCGGGCTGCCGAGCTCCTGCTGGCCCTGGGAGGCCCGGGCCACGCGGGTCCCTTTCGGTGCGCTTCATTGGGCGATTTTCGTCACGGTTTGAACGTCACAGGGCGTGCGGCGTAGACCTGGATGGTATGGTTCAGTCGTGTGTATGTGGCTTCTTCATGCCATCAGGAGGCAACAAACATGAGACGTGTGGGGCTGCTGCCAGAGTCGGAGGGCCTGGTACTGTATTGTGCACAGAAGTAGCATACTCGGAAATAGCCGTGATGCTATATACACGCATACAGTAACCCAGCCGCACGGTCGCTATCATGGCCCTGTGTTCTGCACTCACAGGGCCCGGCTGGGGGCACGGGCTGGCATCACCGCCCCAACGAGAGCAGGCATTGCACCGCCGTGCCGTAGAGGCCGCACCATCAACTAGGGAATGTTTCGGCTCCACTGTCCTGTGCTGGGACCCCCTACGTGCATGGAGTCCTTTGTTGATCTCACGTGGCACTGACTATGCTTATAGTTGTCGCCATACATTAAGGGTTTGTCATTCTGAGTTTGGAGAGTTCGAATTTCTAGATCCAATCGAGAAAAATCATTATTTTTAAAGCTAACATTAACTAAAATGATTTTGAAAGATATAAAGAAAGGTAGTTACAATAGTATTTCATCCTGCTGGATATTGAAAAAAAACAAGTGTTGAGATCCTACCATATACTAGGCTCCATGGACGGAGAAGAATCCTTCAAGAGATAACAGTTTGGATATTAAGGACTAGAAGTCAGGTGGGGACCACAGGGAGAGATTTGCGAAACATGGAAGACATCGTGGTGTTTTTAAACACTGAGAGGCAGCGGAGAAGGAGAGAGGTTGAGTGAAGGAGAAAGAAGCAAATGCTGGTTTTAAACCTTTAGAAACGGTGCACTTACCAGCGTTTACCTGAGCAGCACTCAGGGTCAAGAGCGGTTCGGAAAGCTCCGTCCAGCAGAGTGGGCAGGCAGTATTCACACACAGGACAGGGGGTGGCTGCAAACAGCTTACTGGCTGCAGCTCAGCATTGCCTCTTAGGAACGTAGTCTGATCACTTGGAAGCCTGCGACTGTGACTGGCTGAGCCCCAGCTACCTGCTCCATAATACACCCTGGGTCGGGTTAGGGTTTGTGGGGCTAAGTTTTGTTGCAGTTTGCCATGTTAGGAGGCAGCTTGAAGCCAAACAGTGGCCAGGAGCAAGACTCTGAGGACCTGGGGCCCCGGGCACAGCTGCCCTTTCCGGAGGATGGCACTCTGAGGAAGGAGGGAGGATTGCACCTGCAGGTTCCCAAAAACAAGGCCACGGGGCCAGGAGGATCAGGGCAGTGAAGTGGGCTGCTGAGAGGCAACAGGGAGCAGTGGGGATTAGGGAAACTGGAAAGTGGCTTTTTTTAAATTTATTTGTTTATTCATTTGAAAGGCGGAGTTCCAAGTGGGGGGTGTGAATCTTCCATCTTCTGGCTCACTCCCCAAATGGCTGCAACAGCCAGGGCTGGGCCAGACCAAAGCCAGGAGCCAGAACTCTATCTGGATCTCCCTCATGGGTGCCAAGGACTCAAGTCCTTGGGCCATCCTCTGCTGCCCCTCAGGGGACACATCAGAAGGAAGCTGGATCAGAAGCAGAGGCCCAAAACCAGGTGCCCCTGTGGAGATGTGGACCTCCCAAGGAGCAGCTTAACCAGCTGCCCACCATGCCTGAGCCCTGAGTGGGACACGGCTTGCACTGGGAGTGCCTGATGTTAGAATAGGAGTGGGTCATTTTTGTGTCCCTTGAAATGGACAAAGTCCTTGATCAGGATTAAACAATTCCCAAGGCTCAGAAGGAAGCAAATAACTACAGCAGCTGGAAGAGCCGCGATATTAGTCCTGACTGATTGGTCTCACTGATAACATTGTGATAATCTCAGCAGGATGGTTTCTGTTGGCAGCCAAGGCTCCGTTCTCTTGATACCAACAGGATTTATGTTGTGTGGGAAGCATGATTTCCATAAGAGGCCTGATAAAGGAAGTTGTCTTCTGAAATGTGCTGTAAAGATTTAGTTATCCATTTATTAATTTAATGGCAGGGTGTGTGTGTGTGAGAGAGAGAGAGAACGCTTCCATCTGCCTGTTCATTCCCCAGATGGCCACAACAGCCAGGGCTGAGCCAGACTGAAGCTGGTACTCCATTCAGTTCTCCCACTTGGATAACAGGGCCTCAGGTACTTGAACTCTGATGTACTACTTCCCAGGTGCAGCAGCAGGAAGTTGGATCAGAAGCAGAGCAGCCAGGACTGGAACCGGAACTCTGAACCCACTGTGCCACCATGCTACCCTGCCTTCTCAAGTTTGTAAAAGAACAGCTATTACGTTTTTGTCAGCAGAATCAGGTGGAGGTGACAGGCCTCACAATCAGATTCAGAATGAGAACAGTGGACTGGAAAAACATACAAGAAAGGGGTTTTTTAGAGGGCTTCAAAACAGATAAAAAAAAATGGAGGGGCTGGCATTGTGGCGCAGTGGGTTAAGACACTGCTTGGGATGCCTGCATCCCATATTGGAGTGCTGGTTTCTGTCCTAGTTGCTCCGCTTCTGTTCCAGCTTCCTGTTAATGTGTCTGGGAAGGCAATGGAAGATTGCCCAAGTCCTTGGGCCTCTGCCACCCACATGGGAGACCCAAATAGAGTTCCTGGTTTCTGGCTTCAGCCTGGCCGAGTGCTGGCATTGCAGCCATTTGGAGAGTGAACCAGCAAATGGAAGATCTCTCTCTCTCCCTCTCTCTCTCTCCCCCACCCCGTCTGTGTGACTCCCTCTCTCTCTCTTTCTCTGTCATTCTGTTTTTCAAACAAAAATAAATCCTTTATATATACACATACATTCTAGATAGATGATAGATAGAAAGATGGATGGATGTATAGATAGATAGGTAGATAGATAGGTAGGTAGTAGAACACTAGGCAAGAAAGGATATTGAATTAGAATGTTCATCTCAACCCAAAGTTTCGAGCGGACGTGCCCACCTCTGAAGTCAGCTTCCTGAAGCTCCGTGTGAGATTTCCGGGGAGTGGATGTCTGTGGTGGGGAGGACGTGGTGTGCTTCTTTGAGCTGAGAACTATTAACCTGCAGCTGAATACGTTGGACTTTCGCTGCTGTGTCACCTGTCAGCAGCACCTGATAGGATTCTGTTGGCCCAGGCTCAGCTGTTCTCAGGGTTTCCACACACTGAATCCCCTCCTGCGACCACAGGCGAGTGGTTCAGGACCAGCCGGCACCTGTTGATGACACCGCAGGAAGTGTCTTGTCTTTAGCGTATTTCATTCTGACAGCCTAACATCTGAGGTTGGGGGTGACTTTGCCCAGAGGAGGTTGCTCTCACACACATCAGAGCTGCCGGTGACAGCTCTGGCCAACACAGTTTCCAGGAGCGTCCAGGCTGTGGTTTCAGAGTTAGCACTGCCTGTTCCTCCTGAGCACTGTGCGTGGTAAGTGGGTAAAAGACGCACTTTACGGGGTTTTCCTTAGTAACAATACCAGTAAAATGAGTATCTCTGTCACTGTTAAAGAAATAAATGGAAGGGGCTGGCCTCTTTTTCTGTGAGATTGTAGGAACAATTATCTTGTTTGCTGTTGCTTTTTCACCTAAAGCATTCCTACGAGATTTTGGGACTCTGTGCTTTGAATGGGGTCCTTTCCACTTTACTATTAGAGTTATTTCCTCAGGTAACAACAAAGCAGCTAAAATATCTGTTTTGAAGAAATTCTTCTGAGAGACTGGCATTGGGATACAGCAGGTTAGACTGCCACCTGCAGTGCCAGGATCCCGTATGGGCACCAGCTCAAGTCCCGGCTGTTCCACTTCCAATCCAGCTCCCTGATAATGTGCCTGGGAAAGCAGTAGAAGATGGCCCAAGCCCTTGGACGCCTGTACCTGCGTGGGAGACCCAGCTGGAGTTCCAGGCTCCTTGTTTTGGCCCAGCCCAGCCTGCCATTGCAGCCCTCTGGGGAGTGAATCAGCAGATGGAAGATCTCTCTCTCTCTCTCTGTCTACCCCTCTCTTTGTGTAACTCTGCCTTTCACATAGATAAATAAATCTTAAAAAAAAAAAAAAAACTTTTTGAGAGGCAAAGAGACAGAGACACAGACAGAGAAATCTCTCTCCCACGTGCTAGGTCACTGCCCAGCGACCACAACAGCTGGGACTGGGTCAGCCTGAAGTTGGAAAGAAGGAACCCAAGCAGGTCTCCAGCGCGGGCGGCAGGGACCCAGCCACCTGAACCATCACCGCTGCCTCCCAGTGGCAACAGCAGCAGGAAACCGGAATCAGGAATAAGAGCAAAGATGGTACACATTAGAACTGATCCAATTTCTGGGGCTGGCACTGTGGCCAGTGGGTTAACTCCCTGGCCTGAAGCACTGGCATCCCATATGGGCGCCGTTTCTAGTCCCGGCTGCTCCTCTTCCAATCCAGCATCTCTGCTGATGGCCTGGGAGAGCAGTGGAGGATGGCCCAAGTCCTTGGGCCCCTGCACCCATGTGGGAGACCCGGAAGAAGCTCCTGGCTCCTGGCTTTGGATCAGTGCAGCTCCGGCCATTGCGCCCATCTGGGGAGTGAACCAGCGGAAAGAAGACCTCTCTCTCTCTGTCTCGACCTCTCTCTGTAACTCTGCCTTTCAAATAAAATAAATCTTAAAAAAAAAAAAAAAAAAAGAACTGATCCAATTTCTAGACTGGCCTGTATTTTCAGGGTGAATTTATGTCTGTCATAGCATTTTTTTTTTTTTGACAGGCAGAGTGGACAGTGAGAGAGAGAGACAGAGAGAAAGGTCTTCCTTTGCCGTTGGTTCACCCTCCAATGGCCGCCGCGGCCGGCACACTGCGGCCGGCGCACCGCGCTGATCCGATGGCAGGAGCCAGGAGCCAGGTGCTTTTCCTGGTCTCCCATGGGGTGCAGGGCCCAAGCACCTGGGCCATCCTCCACTGCACTCCCTGGCCACAGCAGAGAGCTGGCCTGGAAGAGGGGCAACCGGGACAGAATCCGGCGCCCCAACCGGGACTAGAACCCGGTGTGCCGGCGCCGCTAGGCGGAGGATTAGCCTATTGAGCCGCGGCGCCGGCCTGTCATAGCATTTTAAAATATGAATAGACTAAATTAGATCAGGGCTATCCAAGGGAATTTCTAACAAAATGGCTCAAGATTAGGTGAAATGCATCGAATGGTACCAGAATGGTAAGAAAAAGAACCTCTACTATACTGGGTATAAAGCAATCACTTAAAGTCAAAATCTAACTTACTCCTTCAGTACGCTGCTGTTTTTGTAACGCACTGCAGTAAAAGACCCACTGATATTCCTTTATTCGCATATACTTCTGTGGACATAGCTTTTTAAACAAAGAAGGCACATTTTTAAACATTTTATTATTGTCACAATGCTGAGTGTGAGATCCACCTGCACGGCACAGCGCTGCTAACCAGGAGCACAACGCTGTCCTGCAGGTCTGAACGTTCTCAGCTCGTAGGACTGGAACGTCACACCTGCTGGGCAGCAGCTGCCCGGCGCCACCACTCCTAGCCCCTCGCAGCCTTTCCAGTTTCTGCCTCGGTGAACTGGCCTCCTCTAGATGCCTCGTGTGTGTGGAGCCACGCAGTGTTACTCTGCTGCTAATGTTGCTTATACTTATATGTATCTGCATAACACCCTCCACTTCCATCCATGTTGTCTCTCCTTCTTTCCACTCTATGTCTATTCCAAGTTTCCTTCATTCATCTGTTGATGGTGTTTAGGTTGCTTGGCCGTTGGAATGCTGAAATGAACACAGGCATGCCGATATCTCTTCAAGGGGCTGATGAGCATCAAGGCCTCTCACGTAAGGGAAGACTTATCCTCCCAAACAGTGCCTACTGCGTGCACTTTGGCTGAAGTCTCTTTTATTTGCAGTTGAATTTCATGAGTGACTGGCATGTGTTGGGTGTATGACAAAAATGTGAATAATGAATGAACCCTGGGGGGGAGGGGCTGTACTGCTCTAACCAGAGGAGGAACTCAAGTACAGAGAGGTTCCATACCTGCCCAAGTGCCCCAGCTGCTGAAGGGTGAAGGCAGGATTCGAACCCGGGCCACAGGGAGAGGCTGCTGGCAGGCCTCCCTCCTGCCAGTGTTCATACTGAGTGCCATCTGGCCAGTTTCCCTTTCTTTTTTTTTTAAGATTTGTTTATTTATTTGAAAGAGTTACACACAGAGAGTAGGAGAGCCAGAGAGAGGGAGGTCTTCCATCTGCTGGTTCACTCCCCAAATGGCTGCAACGGCCGGAGCTCCGCCAGAAGCCAGGAGCTTCTTCCGGGTCTCCCACATGGGTGCAGGGGCCCAAGGACTTGGGCCATCTTCTACTGCTTTCCTAGGCCATAGTAGAGAGCTGGATGGGAAGTGGAGCAGCCGGGACTTGAACTGGCGCCCATATGGGATGCCGGCACTGCAGTCAGCGGCTCTACACACTGCAACATAGCGCCGGCCCCTAGTGTATTTAACAAATGTGCACCATCCTCGGCTTCCACCCGGCTCTGCCCCACCCTCACTGCCAGGCCCCGGGCCCTTTGCATCCAAGGTCCTCTCATCCAAGTCCCTCACGGCTCTGAGGCCCTCTGAGATCTGATGCCACACTTTGCCACACATCTCTCACCCATCTCCTTTGAGCCACACCTTCCTCTGCTGGCGCCCAGCTCTGTGTGGCTGCCTCACCCTGCACCTCCGCCTCAGCCCAGCAAGGGCTGGGCTCCCCTTTGAGCTGCTTTTCGCCTGAGGGTGCTGGTCTGCACAGGGCATGTGGCAGGTCTCTCCTGCACCCTAGAATATCCTCCCTCTCCCCACTCCCTCCGCCCCCCGCCAGCCACTGCTCCTGGGTGTCTTGACAGCCAAATCACCTACTACAATAGCATTTATCAAACAGCTGTATTCCTCTTAAAAAAAAAAAAAAAAAAAAAAAAAAAAAAAAAAAAAGCCAGGAGGCTGGTGTTGTGGTACAGCGAGTTAAGCATCCCACATGAACACCAGATCGGATCCCAGCTGCTCCACTGCCAATCCAGCTCCCTGCTAATGCACCTGGGAAAGTAGCAGCAGATGGCCCAGATGGAATGGCTGGCCCCTGGCTTTGCATTGGCCCAGACCTGCCTGTTAGTGGCCGTTTGGGGAGTGAATCAGAGGATGGAAGGTGTGTGTTTGTGTGTGTGTGTGTGTGTCCCTCTGTCTCTGAGAGAGACAGAGAAATCTTCTGTCCGCTGGTTCACTCCTCATATGGCTGCAATGGCTGGGGCTGAGTCAGGCTGAAGCCAGGAGCCAGGAGCTTCTTCCAGGTCTCCCACAAGGGTGCAGGGGCCCAAGCACGTGGGCCATCCTCTGCTGTCTTCCTAAGCACATTAGCAGGGTGCTGGATCAGAAATGAAGCAGCCAGGCCGGCGACGCGGCTCACTAGGCTAATCCTCCGCCTTACGGCACCGCCACACCAGGTTCTAGTCCCGGTCGGGGCGCCAGATTCTGTCCCGGCTGCCCCTCTTCCAGGCCAGCTCTCTGCTGTGGCCAGGGAGTACAGTGGAGGATGGCCCAAGTCCTTGGGCCCTGTACCCCATGGGAGACCAGGAGAAGTACCTGGCTCCTGCCATCGGATCAGCACGGTGCGCCGGCTGCAGCGCGCTGGCCGCGGCGGCCATTGGAGGGTGAACCAATGGCAAAAGGAAGACCTTTCTCTCTGTCTCTCTCTCTCACTGTCCACTCTGCCTGTCAAAAAAAAGAAAAAGAGAAATGAAGCAGCCAGGACTCGAACCTGCACCTCTATGGGATGACGGTGCTGCAGGCAGCAGCTTAACCCACTACGCCACAACCCCAACTCCAATACATAAATCTTTTAAAAAATCAAGAGAAGCCCTAGCTGCTGCCACTAGCAATCCCAGTCAATACTTACTGAGTGTCTATTACACATCTACCACACATACTCTCTCACCGGTCTGTGCAAACACCTCTTGGAATCACTTAGGGAATTAAGAACCTTGCCCTAGGGCACACAGTTAGCAGGTCAGGAAGTTGTATTTGTCCCAGCCCAGGGAACCCCAAGGCCTAGCTCTACCCCGGACGCCACACTGCCTGCTAAAGGCTACAGGGTGAAACCAAAGACACGACAACCCCAGACCACTTCCCAGCACCGCGCGAGTGGACCACAGACACCAGGCACCAAGCACAGTAGGGGCTTTCTGGCCTGCTCTGTGTCCTTGGCATTCACCATCAGCAAGAAACACAACTTCAAGGGCCGGAAAATGAGGGAACTTCAATATGCACGGGAAATGGCGTTAAAGGGTGGGTTTATTTTGGTGCCAAAAAAAAAAAAAAAAAAGTTTGAAATCTGGGACCGGCGCTGTGGCATAGTTAAGCCACCATCTGTGGTACCAGCATTCCATATGGGCACCAGCTGGAGTCCCAGCTACTCCCCTTCTGATCCAGCTTCCTGCTAATGAGCCTGGGAAAGCATCGGAAGATGACCCAAGTTCTTGGGCCCCTGACACACATATAGGAGACCCAGAAGAAGCTCCTGGTTCCTGAGTGGGGAGTGAACCAGCAGATGGAAGATCTTTCTTTCCTTCTCTCTCTCTCTCTCTGCAATGCTGCCTTTCAAATAAAGTAAGAAATCTTTTTTAAACAGTTGAATGCATGCAGTTTTTTCATAATATGCACTTATTGTCCATGTACTTGTTGATGCCCCCATGTGGGTCAGTGTAGTTAATGCAGACCCCATAAACACATGAGGGGAAGGGAGGCAGGGACCAAGGCAGAGATGCGCCCGAGGGACACCATAGCCAGAAAGCAGGTGCTGGAAACGTCAGCGCAGGGTTCCCTGGGCACAAAAACATCAGCAGGTTGCATGCAACAAGTCTCCTGGATTACTCCTTCCCTAACTACAAAGAAGGGAGGGAGGGGGAGAGAGAGAGAGAGAGAGAGAGAGGATGCCAAGACAGGAGTGCAAAGCAGGTTATAGGGGTGGCTCCAGGAGACTGGTGCCGTCCACAGTGCACCAGGGCGTCTGACCTGGAGCTGGGGACAGGCGGGACTCTCCAAGTCATTGGGCTGGGGCCGCTTTGCCCCAGCGGAGTACCAGGGTTTGGGACGCCCGCAGAAGGGAAGCAGTGAAGAGGGGACTCAGTCGACGACCCGGGATTCCGGCAGACTGCCACTACCGGGTGAAAAAGCAGAGGCGATGGCAGTCCGACGCCTCAGGGGTCAGGGCTTGCCTGGGCCTTAGGCAGTGAGCGCAGCCTCACCCGACCCAGCGGCTGCGGGGGAGCCGGCTTGGCTCGCAGTCCACCTGCTTGTCGGGCGTTGGTCCTGCGCTGAAGGCCGAGGCAGGACCATGGGTGCCTGGAGCCAGGCACAAGGCACAAGGCACGGCCTCCTCTCCTCCTCAGGGCCTACAGGCCACAGAGGGAGCCTCGAGGCCTCCTCTAGCCGTGTGGCGCCCTGCCTGCCTCTTAGGAACGCGACAGGATTGAGGAGCCCGCCCGTCCCAGGTTTACTGAGCTCTATGGGCACCCTGGAGAGTGACAGGTTTCAGTAACCAGTGACCCGGTGGGACCGCTTTCTGGGGACGAGGACGCCAGCAGCGCCCCCTGGTGGCCAGACGTGCAGCCCTGACGCGGCGCCCCTACAGGCTCGTGCGGACCTCCGCACCTGCTCTGCCCACTAAGCAGTGGGGGCTCTTCCGGTTCTGTGCCCGGGGACGTGAGCCACATCGCCTGGGAGACGTTGGGCATCCCTATTGCAGCCCCAGCAAGTAGCATTCAGAGACTAATGGCCACCTTAATTGAATGGCTGATCGGTGACCCACCAGGCACCTACGACTTAACCCCACCACCTCCCCAGGAGGTCTGCGGCGCTGTTGGTCTCTTGTGACGCCCGAAGAAGACCGAGGCTGATTATTTTTTTCTCACATTTCTTTTTACAGTAAGATGAAAGTCACGTAATACAAAATGAGCCATTTTAAAGTGAGCAATTCAGTGGCAACCAGCACACACACAATGTTGGGCGACCACCACGTTTATCTAAGTCCCAGACATTTTTATCACCCCAGGAAGAAGCCCCATACCTATTAGGCAGTTGCTTCCCTTTAATTCCATTCTCAGCACCTGGAAACCACCAGTCTGTGTTCTGTCTCCACAGGTTTATCTCGGCTGGACATTCCGTGTGCATGCACTCCTACAGTTTGTGGTCTTGTGTCTGGCTTCTTTCACTTCATGTAGTGTTGGCTTGTTTTGTCTGTTTATGTGAAAGGCAGAATTAGAGAGAGAGAGAGAGAGAGAATCTTCCATCTACTAGTTCACTTCCCAAGTGACCACAACAGCTGGAACAAGTACAGGTGGAAGCCAGGAGCCCAGAACTCCCATGTGGGCGGCAGGAGTCCAAGCACTTCGGCCATCCTTCACTGCTTTCCCAGGGACATGAGCAGGAAGCTAGGTCCGAAGCACAGCAGCGGGGCTGGTGTTGTGGCACAGCAGGTAGCACCACCATCTGCAACACCAGCGTACGTTATGGGCACCGGTTTGCATCCCTGCTGCTCCACTTCCAATCCAGCTCCCTGCTGATGTGCCTAGGAAAGCAGCAGAGGATGGCCCAAATGCTTGGATCCCTGAACCCACGTGTGAGACACAGTGAAGCTCCTGGATCCTGGCTTCAACCTGGCCTGGCCTTGGCAGACTATGACCATCTGGGGGGTGAACCAGCAAGTGGAAGATAGCTTGATCTCTCTCTCTCTCTCTCTCTCCAACTTTCAAATGAATGTATTTTAAAAAGAAGAAAGAAGAAGAAGAAGAGGGGGAGGAGGGGTGGGGGAGGGGAAAGAGGAGAAGGAGGAGGGAGGGAGGGGGAGGGGGAGGAGGAGGAGCCGGGTCTCCAGCCAGCACTCTGGTATGGGATACCGGTGTTACAAGTGATGGCTTAAGCAGCTACGTCACAAGGCTGGCCCCTTGTTTTCAAGGTTCATCCATGCCTTAGCCTGTGTCAGGCCTGTATGAATTACGTTTCACGGCCAAAAAATATTGCATTGTAGGGATATGTCACCTTTCCTTTAACCGTTTGTTCACTGGTGCACATTCAGGCTCTTTGCACTTGCTGGCGGTTGACACTGCTGTACACAAGTGTGCACACGTAATTGTCCCGGGGCCAGGCTCAGTTCTCCTAGGAGTGGCCCCAGCAGTGGCCCCGTGGGGCCTTGCATTCATTCCACGCCTGATTTTTGAAGAAGCGCTGAATTCCGTCCCCGTCAGCTGCATGGTTTGATGTTCTCACAGCAATCACAAGGGTTCCAGCGCCTCCGCGTCCTTACCAACACTTACTGTCCGGGTTTGTTCTTATTACCGCCATCCTCACGAGTGTGAGGTTGTACTGAGGCTGGTGTCTAAGTGAATTTATTTAAAACCAATTTAAAGAACACTACTCAGAAAACAATAGCCTGACAGTGTGTGGATAGGGAGGGTAAGACCAGGAAACCCAGGGCCGGTGGGTGCTGTAGCAGGATGACTTGCCACCTGCAGTGCCGGCATCCAGATGGGTGCCGGTTCAAGTCCTGATCCAGCTCCAGTCATTGCAGCTATTTGGGGAGTGAAACAGAGGATGGAAGACCTCGTGTGTGTGTGTGTATGTGTGTGTGTCTGTAACTCTGCCTCTCAAATCAATAAATTAAATCTTTTTAAAACTTAAAACAAAAACAGGAAACCCAAAGCCTGCTGCTTGGACTGACACGGGCTCTCACCAGCACTGGCCCCACGACAACTGTGCCCACAGCAACCCTGACTCCGCAGGAGGCTGCAATCTGTTTCCCTGTCCCCTGCTCAGGGCAGGCTGCTCACTCTGGGGGCCACCGCCATGTCTCCCTCCCTGGCGCTCTCCCTGAGACTCCCCCACGGCTGCACCACCGCGCTGGGCCCACCAGCTCCCCTACCTTGGGCCACCACGGTTGCCAGGGCAGCAGCTCTGCGGTCTGGGCATCGCCATGAACCTTCCCCAAGATTTCGTTAAGTGGGGCCGGTGCTGCGGCTCACTAGGCTAATCCTCCGCCTGCAGCGCCGGCACACTGGGTTCTAGTCCCGGTCGGGGTGCCGGATTCTGTCCCGGTTGCTCCTCTTCCAGTCCAGCTCTCTGCTGTGGCCAGGGAGTGCAGTGGAGGATGGCCCGAGTGCTTGGGCCCTGCACCCGCATGGGAGACCAGGAGGAGGCATCTGGCTCCTAGCTGTAGCAGCCATTTAGGGGTGAACCAACGGCAAAGGAAGACCTTGCTCTCTGTCTCTCTCACTGTCTAACTGCCTGTGGGGGAAAAAAGATTTTGTTAAATTCCTTTTTCCCCTTAAATTTATTTATTTGAAAGGCAGATAGACAGAGAGAGAGAGAGAGAGAGAGATCTCCCATCTGCTGGTTCTTGCTCCAGATGCCCTGAATGGTTGGGGCTGGGCCAGGCGGAAGCCAGAAGCCTGGAACTCCATCCGGGTCTCCCATGTGGGTGGCGGGGCCCAAGCACTTGGGCCATCCTCCACTGCTTTCCCAGGTGCATTAGCAGGGAGCTGGTTCGGAAGCAGAGCAGCTGGGACTCCAGCAGGTGCTCTGTTTTGCGATGCTGGTGTCGCGGGAAGCAGCTTAACCCTCTGCACTACAGTGCTGGCCGCCTTTTTAAACTCTTATTGCCGGGTCAACTACATCAAAAACTGCACAAGTGGGAGTGTTGGCCACAGTGACTTTTTCATAATGACATTATAATGACCTAAGGGTCCTCACAGGGGCACAGCTGATGTGTGAAATTCAACACTCTTGAGTCACCAGCACTCAGATGTAAACAGAGCCCCCTGACACTCCCCAAACCATCCCATGCTTCCCAGGAGTAACCGCTAGCCTGACGCCATGGGTCAGTTTTGCCCAGGCAAGCTTTGTCTAGCGGGGATCACGTAGCCTATGCTCTAAGTGAATTCATTTAAACCGAGCCTGCCTACTTCCGCTCAGCATAGTGGAGAAGCCGCCAGGGAAAGAGCCGCGTGCACCAGGCTGAAACGCAGGTGGCTGAACCTTTGTAGCCACGTGCTCTGCAGAGGCAGCATTAACCCATTCATGAGAGGGCTGCCCCTTCACCAAATTACCGTCCATGAGGCCCCACCTCTTAAAGGCCCCACCTCTCAACACCACCGCACACTTTGAGGGCTTAACCCCATCCAAACCCTAGCAACATCCCCGCGAGCTGGAGGCGTGCAGGTCCCGGTCCCGAGGGATTCCTACAGACACTCCCGGTCCTCCGTAGCTGAACTGACTCGCTCCCAGCAGCTGTACCCGCCATTCTGTCCACGTCACCCTCAGCCGCGCAGACTCTCTGCTGCTGGCCTCGGTAGTGGCTGTGCGGGGTTCTGCGTTTCCACTTCTCTGATAGCAAACGAAGCCGAGCACCTCTGCCCACGTTTGTGGTCACTCCGGTGACAGGTATCCCAATCTGCCAACTTCCTCGCCAAGAGTTCTGCTCATTTGCATTTTTTAAAATAACACACAATGTTCTATTTTTATATTTTTCTTATTAAATTGCAAGAGTTCTTGATCTGTTCTGATGTAACCCCTTTTTTTCTTTGGCTTTTTTTTGACAGGCAGAGTGGACAGTGAGAGAGAGAGACAGAGAGAAAGGTCTTCCTTTGCCGTTGGTTCACCCTCCAATGGCCGCCGCGGCCAGCGCGCTGCGGCTGGCGCACCGCGCTGATCCCATGGCAGGAGCCAGGAGCCAGGTGCTTTTCCTGGTCTCCCATGGGGTGCAGGGCCCAAGCACCTGGGCCATCCTCCACTGCACTCCCTGGCCACAGCAGAGAGCTGGCCTAGAAGAGGGGCAACCGGGACAGAATCCGGCACCCCGACCGGGACTAGAACCTGGTGTGCCGGCACCGCTAGGCTGAGGATTATCCTAGTGAGCCGCGGCGCCAGCCTTTCTTTGGCTTTTGGTAAACAGAACTACTTGATAAAATTTACCATTTTTTTCCTTTACTGTTAAGAGCTTTCTGCATCCCACTGAAATCTTTGCATGTCACCAAAACGAACTTCTATAGCTTGATCCACAGCAGCTTCACTCGGAAAAGCAATGGTCAGTGTGTCTGGGGATGACTTCTGGGTCTAAGGTGTGTTTCGTCTCACCAAATCCATGGCAGGAGTCACCCCAAAAGCCAAGGCAGGCGAGCTCCCATGAGGCATTGGCCCAGGCCAGATGTGGGGCTGGTTGGGATTTAAAAGAAAGAAGCACTGGCGCCGGTGCTATGGCGTAGTGGGTAAAGCCGCTGCCTGCAGCGCCGGCATCCCATATGGGAGCCAGTTCGTGTCCTGGCTGCTCCACTACCGATCCAGCTCTCTGCTCTGGCCTGGGAAATAGTAGAAGATGGCCCAAGTCCCTGGGCCCCTGTACCCACAGGGGAGACCCGGAAGAAGCTGCTGGCTCCTGGCTTCATATCTGCTCAGCTCCTGCCAATGCAGCCATCTGGGGAGTGAACCAGTGGATGGAAGATTTCTCTCTCTGCCTCTGCCTCTGCCTCTCTGTAACTCGAACTTTCAGATAATTAAATAAATCTTTTAAATAGTCATTCAGGAATTGTCTGCATATTTTTAAAAATTTATTTATTTATTTATTTGAAAAAGTTACAGGGAGAAAGGAAGAGAAAGAGAGAGTCTTCCATTCATCTGCTGGTTCACTCCCCAAATGGCCGCAGTGGCCAGGGCTGAGCCAGGCCGAACTCAGGAGCCAAGAGCTCCACGTGGGTCTCCCACATGGGTGCAGGGGCCCAAAGACTCGGGCCATCCTCTGTTGCTTTCCCAGGTACATTAGCAAGGGGCTGGATCAGAAGTGGAGCAGCCGGGACTCGGCGCCTTTACCGGCTGTGCCACAGCAACGGCCTCGGTGCCTAAAGCTCATCACGAGGACACAGCCTGCAGCCGTGTGTGTACTTTAGCCGGCACCAGATCTAGGAGGAAAGGGGGAGAGGTTGTCAGTGCACAGCGGGGGAGGGAGCCGAGTGGTGCATGGAAGGTGGGGTTGCGCAGCTCAGACAGAGTGGCGGGCGGTGCTGGCGAACCTCTAAGTCCTCTCTGGGGTCCTGGTTCTGACTCAGAATCACTACACAGTAGCAAATAGTCCCTAGGGGAAAACAGAGCTGCCCAGGGCGCAGTAAGGGAGTAAAGGAAGGCTCCAGAAGCTTCGGAGGATAGGTCGGGGAGGCGGTCACGGGAGTCCGGGGGCTGGGGGCTGGCTTGGCAGGTGGCAGGTGGAAAAGACTTGACTCGGGCTTCACCTGGTTCACAGAGTGGGGGCAGCCGCAGGGGAGGGGCTGCCGGCCCAGGGAGGAGGCGAGTTGGCTGCAGCCATGGTCAAGGATGTCCTTCAGGCAGGAATCCACTAGGTGGCGCTGCAGAGAGCAGGCGCCGGCCAGCCTCCCGGTTCAGTCCAGGGGACCAGCTCCCACCCTGCCCAGCCATGCAGGGTCCCTTGGCCACCTCATCCACAGAACCTAAATGAAGGAGGCAGTGGGAGACAACAGGTAGGGGCACCGCCTCCAGCCAGACCTCCTGGGTTGGCATCCTGCCTCCCCCCACTGACTACTGTGTGACCTCGGGAAGGTTACTTAGCTCCCTGTGCCCTGTTCCCCTCTGGGTAAACCACAGTACGGGGGTCTTCTTCAACGGGCTCACGCATGTGAAGTCCCTGCCACAGCGCCTCACACATGAGGAACTCCCAGGGGTACCAGCCGCTCTCATCCCTCCCCTCGGGTCTAAATTCAGAGCCCCAAGCTCCTTGCCCCGTGCCATTTGCTGAGCACTCCCGAGGAGCAAAATCCTGGACTAAATGTCATGAACCAAGCCTCCGGCCCCAACACACTCAGTTCCTGTCCGGAGAGGCTCTCAGCTGAGCACCAGGGACAGGGCTGTCTCCTTCCACTGTGGCCTGCACAGAGGCCGAGAGGGAGACCCCGCCCCCAGGACCGTCCCAGAACGCCTCCCTCCTCCCCCTGTCCTGGACGGAGCAAGGCGCCATATCTCCCCGGCTGCGACCAGCACGTGGGGGTGACAGGTGGGCCTTCCTCCCAGCTCTGAGCCTTCCAGGAAAATCCTCTCAGAGATGAAATGATCATGGAACGTGCAGAGTCACTGCAGATGAAGAACAGGGTGGGAGGGGAGCGGGCTTGGAAGCCCAGGTAGGATCTGCCGATAGAGAAAACATGGCCTCACCCCATGGGGCCCACAAAGCTGGAGAATGTGGTTGTCAGATAATGGGGCAGAGCAGGGGTAGTCAAAGAGCCTTTCCAACCAGGCCAGGGCAGTGGGGCCCCACGGATGCCCAATGCGTCTAAGTTGGTGGGCGTGGGTATCTGTAGAGGGCACCCGGGCGGGGGCCCCAGGACAGGGAGTTGCAGGCAAAAGCTGCTGCTCTGACAAGAGTCTCACTACCACCACCCTGTGGACAAATTGGGAACTGCACAAAAAGCTCCCTGTCCTTGGGTGCTTGTGGCCGCTGAAGTCCAGCCTGCAGGCGGCTCACCCAGGAGCTGGCGGCAAACCCCAGACCCAAGATGCCGTCAGTTCAGGCCCTGTCGGCGCCATGTCTTCCCAGCGCACTCACCTTTTCCTAACCTGCACAGAAGTGCTCCAGCAGCCCAGCACTGGCGGGAGAAAGCCACACACCTGGATTCTTCACAGATACCTTGGCCTGAATACGCACACTCCCACAGCCCCAGGGAACTCTGTGGGCACTGAGCCTTGCTCAGCCACAGGATGGGATTGGGGGGGCAGGCAGAACTTTCGTGGATTCACAAGCTCAGGGAAGACGCTCCCTGGAACTCCCCGCCCCAGCTGGGTGACAGCAGAGCCGGTGGCATTGGTAATAGTGGAGCGGTGCCTGCACCTGTGGGCCTTGCAGATTGAGCAGGTTGTGCACTGCCCCAGGACCCCCGGGTGGCCAGGCCTGACTGCCAGCCTGCGCCCAGCATGCAGTGGGGCCCACCCAAGGAAGTGGCATCATTTCCTACATGTACAAAGACACTCAATGGACTGCCATGGCCTTGCCCATGAACTCCTGGGGACAGAGGTGAAGGAGACCCAGGCTCATCCAGGCTGTTCAAAACCGCAGTTCCTGGCCGGCGCCGCGGCTCACTAGGCTAATCCTCAGCCTAGCGGCGCCGGCACACCGGGTTCTAGTCCCGGTCGGGGCGCCGGATTCTGTCCCGGTTGCCCCTCTTCCAGGCCAGCTCTCTGCTGTGGCCAGGGAGTGCAGTGGAGGATGGCCCAGGTGCTTGGGCCCTGCACCCCATGGGAGACCAGGAAAAGCACCTGGCTCCTGGCTCCTGCCATCGGATCAGCGCGGTGCGCCGGCCGCAGCGCGCTGGCCGCGGCGGCCATTGGAGGGTGAACCAACGGCAAAGGAAGACCTTTCTCTCTGTCTCTGTCTCTCACTGTCCACTCTGCCTGTCAAAAAAAAAAAAAAAAAAAAAAACGCAGTTCCTGCTCACTACCCACCAAGCCACTTCTGGTCGACTTTTTTTTAAAAAAAAAAAAAAGATTTATTTGAAAGTCAGAGTTACAAAGAGAGAAGAGAGGCAGAGAGAGAGAGAGGTCTTCCATCTGATGGTTCACTCCCCAATTGGCTGCAACAGCCAGAGCTGCGCCGATCCAAAGCCAGGAGCCAGGAGCTTCTTCCGGGTCTCCCACGGGGGTGCAAGGGCCCAAGCACTTGGGCCATCTTCTACTGCTTTCCCAGGCCATAGCAGAGAGCTGGATCGGAAGTGGAGCAGCCAGGTCTTGAACTGGCGCCCATATGGGATGCTGGCACTTCAGGCCAGGGCATTAACCTGCTGCACCACAGTGCCGGCCCCAACTTTTTTTTTTTTTTTTTTTTTAAGATTTACTTATTTATTTAAAAGTCGGAATTACCGAGATAGAGAAACAGAGAGAGGTCTTCCATCCTCTGGTTCTCTCCCCAAATGGTGGCATCAGCTGGGGCTGGGCCAGGACAAAGCCAGGAGCTTCTTCTGAGTCTCCCACGTGGGTGCAGAGGACCAAACACTTGGGCCGTCCTCCACTGCCTTCCCAGGAGCGTTAGCAAGGAGCTGGATCGGAAGTGGAGAAGCCGGGACTCAAACCAGTGCCCACATGGGATGCCAGCATCGCAGGCAGCAACTTACCCTGCTGTGCCAGAGTGCCAGTATCTCACAAAAGAACTCACTGCCACATGCTTCTCCCCCCCCAAGCCCCTTTCCTGATGCCAGGAGCTGAGCCAAGAGCAGCGGTGGGCCAGGCATGTGCAGCAGGAGGCGGCCTCCTGGGCCGCTGGGGAGCAGGGAGGCGACAGTGCCAAGGGGGGCACTGCAGGGAAGCAAGCAGCTGGGGACGCACGGTTGGCCAGGCCAGCAGCTACAGATGTTCCCCAAAGGGACAGCCGGCGGGCCGCTGGGTCTCAGAGAGGTCAGGGACCGGCATGGTGGCGCCAGGGGCACAGCCGGTGAAGAGGAGTAGGATCTGGAGACGCAAACCGGTTTATTGAATCCCGACTCAGGTATGCACGTTAAGGGGGGGAGGGGGTAACGCGATGTGCGGGCAGAAGGAAATGCGACCTGCCAGTGGACAAGGCTGTGCAAACAAGTGCCGTGGACCTTGTCCCTGGCTTTCTGGCCACTACCTGACGAAACCCGAAGGCCCAGCAGGTGTTGTGGCTCAGCGGGTTAATCCCCCACCTGCAGCACCAGCATCCCATGTGGGCACTGGGTCCCGTCCCAGCTGCTCGGCTTCCCAACCAACTTCCTGCTGACGCGCCTGGAAAAGCAGCGGAGGATAGCCCAAGTGCTTGGGCCTCTGTTCCCACATGGGAGACCCGGATGGAGTTCCAGGCTCCTGGTTTCAGCCTGGCCCAACCCTGGTCATCTGGGGAATGAACCAGTGGAAGGAAGTTTTGATTCTCTCTCTCTCTCTCTCTCTCCATTGCTCCCTCTGTGTAACTCTGCCTTTCAAATAAATAAATAAATCCTTAAAAAACAAACCCGAAGGCCTATCGCCTCGACAGCATCTTGGCTGGCACTACCGGCATCAGATGAGGTGGGATGCAGGCGCTCTGCAGGGTGTGGCCTTGCACAAGTCTGAGCACGCCGCCTGGCTAAGCAGAGGGTGTGCTGTGCCAGTGCCGCGGGCACCTGCAGTCAGAGGACTTGGCCTGGACATGCGAGACTCGGAAGGAGCTCCTGGCTCCCGGCTTCGGATCGGCCCAGCCCCGGCTGTTGCAGCCATATGGGGAGTGAACCAGCTGATGGAAGACTTCTCTCTCTCTCTGTAACTCTGACTTTCAAATAAATAAATCTTTAAAAAGAGAGAAAGAGAGAGAGGGAGGGAGGGAGAACTCAAGCTTCAGAGCACGGATGATTTGCCCAGGAGCTCGCCATGAATGCGCGACAGCTGTACCCCGAAATGGCACTTTGAACCCAGAGGTCCCAAACCAGACATGGGCGTGGCAGGCACCCCCGGAGGGCTGCCCCCGCCCACCCCGGCACACACATGAAAACGCACCCACATCACCCGTCACACAGAACTTCTCTGCTTTCCGCACAAAAGCGGCTTTGCAAAGGTTTCCTATGAGTTACTCACTTAATTCGCCACGGCCAGGATTTCTCTTCCAGCACCCTGCGTATTCTGGAACTCTTGCCAAAAACCCAACTTGCAAAGTGTTGTCAAATATAAAGACATTTGTGTGGGCACCCCGCGTAACACACGCGAACCTGGACACGCGGCCTGCGGAGGCATTCTGTCAGCTGTTTCTCGCGTCCACTTTGGTGTTTTCCTACTTCGCTGCCCCACCCCCTTTTCCCCTCAGCTCTCCACCGTCCCCCGCCCCTCATGAGAGGACAGCAGGGCCCACAAGGCCAAGGGCCTTGGCTCCTCCCCCTCTGCAGACACCCTGAGAGTCCAGGACGCCCAGGGCTTTCTAAGTCCAGCGGAATTGCTCTCACGTTGCCTTCCATGTGATTTGTGCTTAAACCTGTTTTGGAATTTCACAGGAAGCCGTTCACAAACGAGGCAGTACTTTGAGAGAAATCAGCAAATCTGCCACTTCCTCAAGTGTCTCTCAGGACCCCCTGCACTCCTCGATTCCCCCACGAGGGGGCGCCAGAGAGGCGAGCCTGTGCAGGGCTGGGTGGGAGGTGGCCCGGCACAGGGCCCCCAACCACCACCACCGTTCTGCCCGTTCCATACGGTTTTGTAACCCAAGGGACAGTGCCCCTGCGCAGATTTCATTCAGGGTGCATCTCACTTCTGGAACAAAGCAGGTCTATTTCCTTATTTTAATGCTGAGACCTTTTACAATACTGTTGGCCCCTGTTTGAAACCTTTCAAAGGATGATCTGTCATCTATTTATCTATCTATAGAGTTACAGATAGAAATCTTCCATCTGCTGGTTCACTCCCCAAATTGGCCTCAATGGGTGGGGCTGGGCCAGGAGGAAGCCAGGAGCTTCCTCTGGGTCTCCCATGTGGGTGCAGGGGCCTTCTTCTGCTGCCTTCCCAGACCATTGAGAGGCAGCTGGATCAGAAGTGGAGCAGCCAGGACATGACTGGCGCCCACAGGGAATGCCAGTGTCGCAGGCAGCACTTAACCTGCCACACCACATCACCAACCCCCTGCTTGAGACTTTTTAATTTCCTTTGCTGTGGTCCCCTGCACTGTCCGTGTGGGAGGCAGAGGCCCTGGTTCCTGCCTGCAGAGCTGAGGGAAGATGGTGCCTGCTTCAGAGGCATCCACACCTGGGCAGGCACCAGGAGCATGATGGGATCACCAGAGACGGAGGGAGGCAGGAGGTGTGGCAAGGCAGACAGCCAGCAAAAGCACTCCGGCTCATTGCTATCAAGAGCAGAAAGGAAACTGTATCTTAGTCCCGGTGACTACACTCGTGGGCATCTAGGGACTAACCTGCAGGACCTCAATGCAAGGTGACAGCAGCAGGTGTCCGGGGCAGTGCTGAAGGCACTGCCTGGGACGGCCATGTCTGCTCTCAGGGTGCCTGCATGTGAGTCCTGGGTCTCTTTATTTATTTATTTTTTCCTGGATCCGCTTCTGATTCCAGCTTCCTGCTACTGTGCACCCTGGGAGGCAGCAGGTGACGGCTCTGATACTTGGCTCCTGCCACGCACGTGAGAGACCTGGATTGAGTTCCAGCCTCCTCAGTTCGGCCTCACCCAGCCCTGGCTGTTGTGGACATTGGGGAATGAACCAGCAGATGGAAGATATCTCTCTCTCTCTCTCAAATCAGTAAAAATTAAGATGTAAATATAGTAGCAAGTATTTATTGAGTGTCTATGTTGTGCTTTCTATCCAGGGACTCAACCCCTGAGTAGCGTGCAATTATCCTCATGAACCATGTGACATATATGGAGGCACAGAGAGGGGAAGTCACGTGCCCAGGGTCACAGGCAAGAAAGGGGCGGCCTGGCTCCAGAGGGCACACTGTTAGCCATGACATTCGGCCCCGGTTACTAAGAGGACAGCTGTGACACAGAATCAGGGTCAAGCTCACCATGGGGCATAGCAATTGAAGTTTACATGTATTGGGTATTTTAAATAAATGTAGAAACACATGCTAAAATAACCTTAAAACGAAAGAGAGAGAGAGAGAGAGGTAAAATAATTAAGGAGCCAGCACTGTGGCATAGAAGGTTAAACTGCCGCCTGCAGAGCCGGCATCCCATATGGTGTAGGTTCTAGTCCCAGCTGCTCCGCTTCTGACCCAGCTCGCTGCTGATGCACCTGGGAAAGCAGTGGAAGATGGCCCAAGTACTTGGGCCCCTGAACACACTTGGGAGACCTAGAAGAAACTCCTGGCTCCTGGCTTCAGCCTGGCCCAGCCCTGGCCATTTCGGTCATTTGGGGAATGAACCAGTGGATGGCAGATTCTCTCTTTCTCTCCCCTTCTCTGTTTCTGATGTTAAAATAAATATATAAAGTCTTTTTTAAAAGATAACCTGAAACACCAAAAGTATACCAATTAAGATTTCAACAATTGGGCCGGCACTGTGGTACAGCAGATTAAAGCCCTGGACTACGGTGCTGGCAATCCACAGGAGTGCTGGTTCGAGCCCTGGCTGCTCCACTTCCAATTCAGTTCACTGCTAACAAGCTCTGGGAAAGCAGTGGAAGATGGCCCAAGTGCTTAGGCCTCTGCACCCACTTGGGAGACTAGATACAGCTCCTGGCTCCTGGCTGAAGCCTGGCCCAGCCCCAGGTGCTGTGGCCATCTGGGGAGTGAACAAGCAGATGGAAGATCTTTCCCTCTCTGCTCTGTAACTCTGCCTTTCAAATAAATAAATAAATGTATATATATAAATCCTCACAAATATTTCAGGCATGCAGCTGAGCAAATACTGGTTCAAATCAGCAGGAGTGATTTTTCTTCTTATCATTTCTGTCTACTTTCCAAATTTTTTGAGCAAAAATGTTTTTCTTTTCAGGTAGGAAAAGGTATTACAGCCTTTCTATTTTAAGACTGTTTGTGGTAAGTGTTTCAAGAAGTTTCTGAGAAACTGAAATTGTGGAGAGGCTGCTGACACAACTTTGAGCAATGCTTGGGGCCGGGCCCCAAGACAAGCAAGTGGGACGCAGCATCTGTTAAATGACACATTCTACGAGCAAATAAAGGAACCTGAGTGCCGGCAAGCGGTCAGGCAGTTGTTGCCTTCAAGGAACCTTCTAGAAAGATCTCCTAACTCCGCCTCATTTCACAAAGCTCATGAGCATTATGAAATACCCCGGCCTCCTTGGAAAGCCGGTTCCGGGGCCAGCGCTGTGGCACAGTGGGTTAATGCCCTGGCCTGAAGCGCCGGCATCCCACATGGACACCAGTTCAAGTCCTGGCTGCTCCAGTTACAATCCAGCTCTCTGCTATGGCCTGGGAAAGCAGTAGAGGATGGCCCAAGTCCTTGGGCCCCTGCACCTGTGTGGGAGACCTGGAGGAAGCTCCTGGCTCCTGGCTTCGGACAGCACAGCTCCGGCTGTTGCGGCCAATTGGGGAGTGAACCAGCGGATGGAAGACCTCTCCCTCCCTCTCTCTCTGCCTCTCCTCTCTCTGTAACCCTTTTAAATAAAATAAACAAATATTTAAAAAGAAAAGAAAGTCGCTTCCCATCACCATGAGATCAGCGTTCCTCGGGCATACAAGGCCCAGTATTGGGGCAGCCCTGGACGCTGGGCCCCAGTTCAGGCCCTGCCTCTGGCCATTTTCACCTCCGAAGGCTATGGCCCCAACCAGCATCAGCCAGAGCTGCCCAGCCTCTCGCTCACTGTGCAGTTCCACAGTGAGCCCTGACGCATGAATGGCGAGGCAGATCCGGGGACCAAAGGGCCTGGGGCTGAAGCCAGGAGGCCTAGCTAGTGGCCCTCAGCAGGCAGGGGGCTGGGAGCTCCTCGCAGGCTCCTGAGCAGCCCCTGGGCCAGGGGCAGACGTGTCCTCCTGCCAACCCAGAGGGCTTTGCCAGGGCAGCCGACAGTCGGCAAGCCCCTCAGCCTCCGCTGCTCCCCAGCCAGTCCCTCCGTCACCGGGGCTCCGGCAGCCTCAGGCTGACTGTCCTGAAGGCAGCTGCCCCTTCCCTCAGTGGTAGCAGCCAGCCGTCAGCTCCCCTGGGGCCTGGCTCGTGACACGGGCAGCAGCCTCCAGCCTCCTCTGGGCCTTGGAGGTGCTGGGAAATCCCATGCCTACCACAAGACAGAAGCCCAGCAGGTGCAGGCTGCAATCAGCACGCACAGACTTGCTCAGGGCTCCCGCAACAAAACGTGCGCGGGAGCTGGCAGCCATCTGGCCACACTGCCCACCGCCCACGGGGGAGTGCAGGGGCAGGCCGGGAGAGGGCGTTCCTCACAAGCGCCCTGCGGGAGCCCCACACCCACACTTGCCGGGACTGCTTTTAGACCAGGCTGTCCGTTGAGGCTGGGACTGAGAGGGTAGAGGGTGGCAAGGGGACACTCGCCCCAGCCGGCGTGATAGGGATGTGCTGCTGCACACCTAGGGCCAGGTGTGCTCCCCCACAGGGCAGGCATGATAAGGGCTCAGAAGGCCTCTCCCGCAGCCCTCCCCCGTCGGGGTCCACCCGCCACACACACACATCCCCAGCCCCCCACCCCTTCCCTACAGACTTCACCTGCCCACTACCTTAAATACTCTTTATTTCTCATGCACTAGGAAAGGTGGCTCGTACGAAACACTGTGTTTCACAGAGGACCTCGGGACACAGTATGGGGGGCTGGCAGGGGTCCAGGTCCGGTGGAAGCTCTGGGGGCCACCGTGGGGAGCAGATCCAGCACCCTCCAGCTGCAGGGGCCCCTGACACAGCACAGGGCGGCTGCCCCCTCCCACAGAGGCATGAGAAGCTGACACCAGAAGAGAGCAGGCAGGCCAGGGAAGGGACGGAGAAGGCGGCTTGCTGGGCAGTGCCCGGGTAGTGACTCGGTGGAGGCGGTGGTCCTGCAGCTCCGGGCCAAATGCATCCCCTCAGACCAGGCGGCCCAGAGCTGGGACCAGGCCCTTAGCCTGACTCTACCCAGCACAGAGCACAGACCCTCGGCCGCACCGTGCCCAAGGCAGAGGTACAGCCCACCTGACTGCCCCTCTGCCACATAAACAGGACAGGGGCCAGCACTTCGGCCTGGCCGAGGCTCAGATTTGCCCAGGCTAGACCCTAAAAGCTAAAGGAACAAGCCCCACGACCACCACAAGTCTCTGAGGACACTGAGGACACCCACAGGACAGCCAGGCCTCCAAGGACCCCAGGACAGGACCACCAGCAGGGCCCGCCCTCCAGTCTCGGCCATCAGCAGCCACCTGGGCCAACACGATGGCGAAGCGCAGGTGCCCGGGCCCAGCTTTCAGTGGGGTGGCCCAGGGACAGCACGCGGTCAGAGACATGCGGGACAGAAACAAAGGACAGAGACATGCAGTGACCAGAACAGGATGGGAGGGGGCCAAGCACAAAACGCGGTGACGGTGCCGAGGCGGAGCGGGCTCACTGGGGCCCCGGGCTCGTGGCGACGCCCGCCTCCTCCGGGATGGTCTCCAGCATCTCACTCTGGACGGCCTGTGTGATAAGCGCCAGCTCCTGGCACAGGGTCTCGTGGCGGTAGCCCACACGGATGTCCGGCACGTTGGTGCGACGGATGTCATTGCCCTCAGGGCCCTCCTTGGTGTAGTTGGGTCCCAGCCAGTGGCTCTTCACCTGCCGGGGCCAGGTGGGGCAGGGTGGGCAACAGGCATGGCTGCAGCCAGCCCCGTGGGCCCATGCACCACACCAAACCACCCCAGGGCCAAGGTCAGGACCCAGTGCAGAGGAGCGGAGGGGCAGTCCAGGCGGGCAGTGCGTACCTTGTGGGAGAAGCCACTCATGAGCACGCTGTTGCGGGCCAGCTCACACATGTCGCAGGAGCTCAGCTTCCACACCTGGGTGGCGATGCTGTACTCTTCCATCAAGGGCTCCTGCACAGGCCAGGCTCCCTGAGACGGGCAGGCCCCCGCCGCGCCATCTCCCTCCCACCTCCAGCCACACCCCACCTGCAGCGGGCAGCACCAACCCAGAGCGTAGCGGGGGAGGCCTGCCTGCCGGCTCTGACCTTGGTGAAGTGGAACTGCAGGGGGTCATCAGTGGACAGCGAGACCATGAGGCCCCGAGACAGGTACTCGGGCAGCGGGTTCCGGTGGTAGCTGAGAAAGAGGCTGTTGTTGCTGAGCGGGGACATGGCGATGCCGATCTGCGCCAGGTAATACAGGTACTGCAGGACGGGGGCCTGCGTGTGCAAGATGGAGGACGGCCTGTCAGGTGGCCGCGGGGGCTGTGGGTCAGGCTGGAGGGAAGGAGGACGGGGGCCCAGGCCAGCCCTGACATGCACATGGAGAGTGACGGCCAGAATCGAAGTGGGGGCCCCCGGCCTGGAGGCCGGGGTGGGGGGGCACACTGGTGCTCCAGGGAAGGAGGAGTGCCACTTCAGGGCCGGGAGGGGAGGACCCGCTGCCGAGGGGCCCGGGTGACGCCCCGGAGGAAGGCGACCGGCCGGGAGGGCGGCGCAGAGCCTGACCTTGCGCAGGAGCAGCCCGTGGGAAATGTTCTCGGCCAGCATGAAGGCTGACACCAGGTGGTGGATGGGCCCGGCCTCCCCGCAGTGCGGCCTCAGCACAAACGTGTGGAAGCCCCTCTGCCTGGGGAGCACGAAGACAGGGTCAGCCGCGGGCTCCCCTGAGCTCCCGGGCCCCCGCCCCAGCACACGCGTGCTCTCCCACCAGTGCCTGCGGGCCTGGGGTAACCGGGGAGGAATGGAGCCCCGAGGACACAGAAGGAGCCCATGTGGTCCGGGCACAGAAGCCGTATGTGGGTCAGGAGTCCAGAGAGCCCAGAGCGAGGCCTGCTGGGTGGGAGGCCATGCGGCAAACAGAGGCACCTGCGCAGGTGGTTCAACGTGGCCATGTTGGCAAAAGTGTAGTACAGGTAGTAGGCGTACGGCGGGTTGTCCTCCTCCATCCAAGCCTCGGGCAGGGGGCTCTCTAGGTTAAAGATGTGGTTCTCGGGCTTGGACTCATCATCCACGCTGTCAAAACCATCCACCTGGCACAGGACCCCCCCGGTCAGGCCTGGCACCGAGGTGGGCGGTCGGCCCTGCACCCAGCCCTGGGCTGCCTGCTCACGTGCTCCAGGAAGAGGTGCAGCTCCGGGTGGCTGGCCGGGTGTATCGTGGCCTCGAACAGAGGCAGGAAGATGTTCTCCAGCATCTCCTGGAAACTGGCTAGCTGGCCCTTGGTCCGGTATACGTCACTGCAGCGAGACACAGCACACGGGCGTATACAGGTCAGGGCCCGCACCCCCGGCAGGCCAGTATGGGGCAGAGCCCAGCTGGAGGGCACAGCGGCACACCTGAACCACACTAGGAAGGCGAGGACACCCCGGGGGGCTGCTGGACAGACCACAGGTGGGGCCGTGAGGCCCCCTTCCTCACATTCCAGAGAGCTCGGCCGGGACAGGGAGGCTCAGCCACGCCAGGATGGCGGGAGGCAGGTCCTGGGCCTTGAATGTGGTCCCCACGATCCCTCCCACGGCCAGGGACACTCACAAGAGGCGGGGCACCTGCACGAGCCAGCGCACGTTGGGGGAGTGCACGCGGTGTGTCACGGCCCACCGCGCCAGCTTGTCCCACTCGTCCCGCGAGCGCCCGTAGATGGAGAGCCGCAGCTCCGCATTCTGGTATTTGCTCTCCTCCAGGTCCGACATCACCTCCTACAGGCGCGTGTGGAGCAGCAGTCACGCCCAGGCTTCCCGCCCAGCCCCCGTCACAGCACCCTGATACCCAGGCTCGCTGCTCAGCACCGGGGATGCCTCCTCACCTTGATGATGTGAGCAAAATACTTCCCAGACACCCTGTTGTCAGTCTTGATGAAGATCTCTCGGAGGACAGACTCCCCGATAGGGTTGTACTTGGCATTGAACTTGTCGAAGCGATGGAAGGTGTTCCTGTCCTAGGGGAGAGGGGCAGGCCGGGTCACCCTTGACCTCCGCCCCGCCCCACCCCACCCCTCCCCACCCCATGGTGCGAAGCCAGCCCCTCAGCCCCTGCCGCTGGGACAGACCGCGTGCACGTCGAGCGTATCCACGCTCAGGTCGTAGGCCGTGAGATTCATGCTCTCGAAGACCTCCCGCAGCGTCTGCTCGCGGCCCTGCTCCACGTGCACAATCTCCTCCAGGTGCCGCTTCATCGCCCGCTTGATGAAGCGCAGCAGGTGCTTCTGGTTCATGCAGGACGAGGCGTGGATGTGCGTGTCCACCTGGCGGGGCGGGGAGCCACTGGGTCCAGCAGAGACCAGGAAGGCGGGCAGCGCGGCAGGAGGAAGGAAGAGGACCGTCCCCACTGGGCACCGGGTGGGCTCCCCGGCCCTGGAGAGGGAGGTGTGCAGAGGGGCGGGGCGGGGTGGGACGCAGAGAGCCCACCTTGCGGATGTTGTAGAAGTCTCGATGCGGCACTTTCTTCTGGGCGGCCAGCTCCTTCATCTCGTTGAGCAGCACGTGCATCTGGAACTTGGAGCTCAGGTACTGCAGCCGGCGGTAGCAGAATGACTTTCTGGGCAAGAGGACAACGAGGCAAGGGCTCAGGCCCTGAAGGGAGGCCCAGGCAGCAGAGCCAAGGGAGGAGGCAGCCCAGAGGGCTGCAGACGGAGGGGGCTTGGGCTCGGGGGCTAGGGAGAGGCATGAGACTAGGTGGCAGAGGCCCGGGGCAGGGCTGCGGCTAGAGAGCAAGCCAAGTGTCTGGGAAGGGCAGGGACTCACATGGGGCCATTGATGATCAGGGCCATCAAGACGTTGACGTCAGCCACAAATTCCTGCAGGTCAGGGTAGGGCAGCTCCACCTCGGAGCAACTGGCGTGTAGGGGAACGCGGGTAAGGAGAGCGAGCCAGGTCCTGCAGCCCCTCCCTAGGCAGCACAGCCTCCCACATCTGGGTACCCCCCTTCCATACACCACACCCTTCTTACTTCTCGTCTGGATCCCTGCGGGTGTAGACGTGCACCACACCACGCACCATGCGCAGGCCCAAGCCCAGGTCACCAGGCATGGTGCTTGGCTCACAGTGCTCATACGGGTGCTGCTCCAGTGCGGGGGGGTGTACCGGGGCATCTGTGGGGGTGGGAAGGCAGCGTCAGAGCCAGGCTCTCCCAGGCCACCCTCTGCCCAGCTCAGAGGCCCTGCAGATAGCGACAGACATCAAAGGCCACACTGCGACGGTTCCCCACCACCACCACCACCTCCCCTCCAGGCTGCCAAGAAGCTGGCCTGAGCGTGGCCCGAGTGGGAGAAGTAGACAGGGCTGGGACCCACAGCTCCAGGAGCCCTGAAGAGCAGGGCACTTGGGGTGGGGCAGGGACGGGGGTCCCACCAGCAGACACGGGGGTGTCAGGGCCTTGCTCGTAGGTCCGAGTCTCCAGGGGCTTCTCGGCCAGCTGCTGCAGGTAGCGGCGGGTAGTGGGGCAGAAGCTCTGCAGGGACAGAGCCATGTACTTCTCTCGGATGAAGAGCGCCCGCACCACACTCTTGGCGGCGTCCAGCAGGTCTGTGAATGGCACCTGCAACCGAGGACATGGGCTCACTCTCAGCTCCACCTCCACCCCCCAGGCCTTTCTCTGCCTGACCCCAGGGGATACTCCCACCATTCCCAGGGGCTCCCAGTCGCTCTCTTTGTCCCCCCAACCTCCAGGGTTGTGGGAAGAAAACTACCCTCTCTAGCCTCCATCCTCCACCCCCGCCCCCCGCCCGGGCTCCCAGGGACCCCGACCCCTGCTCACTCCGCACTTCTCCTCCCCGGAGATGGTCACACGCTGAAATTCCCGCTCCAACATCACATCCCGCTCCCGCAGGCCCCGGTCGCCCTGCCCCTCGCCCTGCTCCTTGTACAGCCTAGGGCAGAAGGGAGAGGAGGCATGTGAGGGAGGGCCTGGAGCCAGCAGCTGAGGGGCGCCCGCTCAGTCCCCCACTCCCCGCGCCCTGCCGCCCTCCTCACTGTAGGTCCGAGTCACTGTCTGTCTTCAGGAAATCTTGCTTGGCCCGCAGCAGGATGTCAGGCTCCAGCCTAGAGGCACGGAGGGGAGAGTCAGAGAGAACGCCAGGGCTGGCCCCTGCTCCCGGTCCCACACACACACAGAGCAGACCTGAGCTCAAGCCGCAGGGCTCCTCAACCTCCCCTTGGGCCCCCAAGGGAGGATGGGCTCTGAGAGGGGTGGAGAGGGGCGGAGGTAGCCCGAGGGCACGGGCACTGGCACTGCGGCTCACTTGACATCCTGGCTGATCTGGCGCTCCAGCCGCTGCCGCCGCTCCTCCAGCTGCTCGATGGGGCTCTCCTCCGGGAACTCATAGGGGGCACTACGGAGCTCACTCTCAGCCAGCGAGCGGGTGAACAGCTCCTGGGGGAGTCATGCAAGTCAGCCCGGGCCTCCCCTGCAGGGTCTGGGGAAGAGGTGAGGGCAGCAGGGGCATGGGGCACTTGGGAGCGGCCAAGCACGGGGTGAGGGCCAACCGAGCATGGGGGCGCAGGGCGCAGAGGTGCAGGTGGCTCCTGGCCATACCTCGGCAATCTCCTTGCATTTGCCATCCATGGACGTGCGCAGGTCAAGCGGGAAGTGCTTGAGGCAGGGGGCAGGGCCCGGCAGGGATCGGGCGGACTGCAGCGGCGGGGCCCCCAGGCCACCCCGAGCCTCTGCAGAGACAGCGATGCCAGGGTCACCGGGTGGAGGGGCAGGGCCTGCGCACTCCTGGAAGCCCTGGACTCCTGCCCACCCCGGAGCCAGTCCCCGAGAAAGGTCAGGGCCTGGCAAGTGGGCGGTCCCTCCAGAGAGGCTCCCAAAGGACCTCTCCCTCAGTTAGCACAGGGACCCCTCACCCACTCCAGAGCCATAGGTAGAGGGCCTGCGCATGCTCCCAGAACAAGCAGATTCACTACCCAAATAAGAACCTGAATCCTGGACTAGGGTCCACTCCCTTGGGCCATGAGAACGTCCCCCACGTGACTGCCTCCCAGAAGCAGGCACATTCCTGTATGCGTGCACATACATGTGCATGAGCACACAGAGATGTGCACGGACACACACCAGGCACTAAGGGCCAGAAGAGCCAGGTGGCTGCATCAGGGTCCCCCCGCCTGTGGCTTGCGGGGCAGGCAACCCAGGATCAGCTGCCCTGGATTAGCAGCTCCTCTACCCAGAGGGCAGGGCACTGCCATTCAGACCTAGGGAGCAGCCCCCGAGGGAAGAGGGGGAGGAGAGGAGAGGACTTGCGGTGGGGGGAGTCCTGCCTCCTCCCCAGGCCCCCAGGGCTGCCAAGATGTGGCCGGCCCAGCCTGTCCCTCCCACTGCTGGCTGCCCCTCCAAAGAGAGCTGCCACAAACAAGTCTGTGGCACTCAGAGGCCCCAGGATCTGGGCCAGAGGCCCCATGGAGGTCCCTGGGGGAGGCAGCATCAGAAGCCAAGGGTCCTTCTCCATCAAGGGCAAAACTTCTCGTCTCACCACCAGGAGGCTAACACAAAAGGCCTTGAACCTGCTTGTCTTTAAGGGCTGCTCAAGCCCCCAGTTCACCCCAAAAGCCCTCCCTGGGCTCAGCAGCCCCAGCGTCCCCAGCAGGGAGCTCTCCGTACCCAGCCAGCCTGGGGGTGGGAGGGGAGAGCTCCCTCCAGCCTGGCTCAGGAGAGCACTGGAGGTAACCAGCTTTAAAGTCTGTGCCCACTGCCCGATACTCCAGGTCTGGTCCTAAGACTGGACAAAGGGAAGAGGGAGGTGCCTGTCCCAGATGCGGGAGCCAGCCCCCTGCTCACTCTGCTCCCTGCCTGGACCCTACCTGCAGAGTTCAGGCAGCTCCGGCCAGCAGCCCTGTGCCCCTGGCCTGCCTGTTTGTCGAATGAAGCTTCAGCCAGTCCCCCAGGACGGCTCAGGGGCCGGCACGGGCTGTACCAAGTGCAGCTGCAGGCAGGGGAGAGCCTGGGATGGCTGTGAGCAGAGGGCTGGGGGGACTTCAGGGAAGTCTGGAAATCAAGGGAAGCAGCCTGTGGGCTGGGAGGTAGAGGAACTGCAGAACTGAACCCGGCCTTCACCTCTGCAGGGCCAGGGAGAACCCCCCGCCAAATGCAAGGCTCCCGGGGGAGAAGCAGGGTAGGGCTGAATCAGGCAGGCTGGCAGGGAGGGGCCAAGCCTCCTTAAAATCCACTGCCCAAGGGGACAGTGAGCGGGCAGGGCCCAGCTGGCCAAAGGGCAGGAGGGGAGAACAGGAAAGGGGCACAGCCCTCCTCCGCTGCACACCAGCTTCCTCGGCCTAGTGGCCTTGTTGCTCACCACTGTCTCCATCCTGACCACAGGGCCCCTGAGACACGGCCTTTGCTGGGGAGAGGAGCTGGCTGGCAGCTGGACCTGTGGCCTGGTCTGGGCAGGGGCGAGTCACTGAGGCTTTCGCACTGCTGCACCGCTCAGGGTCTGATTCCCGCCCACCCCCCAAGCCTCCAGCTCCTGCTCCAAGCCCACAGGAAGGGACGGGTCAGGCTGTCCCGGAGAAGGGGGGACTAGAACCGGGAGCTCTCCTGCCTGCCTCTGTTCCCGCTCACTGGCAAGTTCTAGCTCTCGGAGGCTTCGAGCCGTCTCCAAGCGGGGCGGTGAGCAGTCCCTGCCCAGCCTCGCACGGCTGGCTGCTGGAGGAGGCTCGGCGAGATGAACCTCCGCAGGAGCCCCGCACAACACCAGGCTCCGTGCCAGCGCACAGCCCCCCTCACTGGGCACGGCGGGAGGTTCGCAGGGCCCAGGGGCAGCGCAGGGAAGGGTAGGAGAGGGGACGATGCTCGCTCTTACTTGCAAAAGGGCAGAGAAGGAAGAGGAAGGAAAGATGGGTATCAGCTCCACGCCCAGGGTGCGAGGTCCTTGCTCGCCTGAGGACTCTGATCCCTCACACAGGGCCCCAGCTGACTCCTAATCTCCTGCAAGAGGCTGGTCTGTGTTGGCTCCTCACCAGCTGCCGCGAAGGCCCTAACCTCAGCCTGGCCCCCAGCCGGCGGCCCGGGGCCTCCACAGCAGCGTTGGGAGTTACAAGCCAGGTTCTAGCGGCCACAGCCATCCCGCCAGTCTGCTGGTCGTTGAAGAGAGCTCTGAAGGGTTCACCGGAGATGACACCCAGGCACCCAGGCCAAGCTCCAAGGCTCAGCTGCCTACTATGGAGGAGGTCTCTGGCCGCAGCACCACAGATACACACACCCACATTCACACAGGGGAGTCAAGCAGAAGCCAGATGGGGCTGCCCCCAGCCACTCCCACCAACTCCAACATCCTGGCCACCAAGATTGCCTCAGTAGGCAGGGAGGTGCCCAAGTCTGTGACCCACAAGTATCAGACACCCACCGTCTGACCACCCACGAAAGTCTCCTGTTCAGCAACAGGGCAACCAGGACAGACCGAGCCCTAGGACACACGAAAGGCCTGGACCTCGGCAGAGACCCCCAGGGCAGTAGAGACCTCAGACCAGACAACTTCAATAGCATAAGACAACACAGCAGGAAGGGGACTGAGCTATGGGTAGGAAGCCAGGGGCTGGGAGGGTGACCTGGTCAGCCAGGCAGGGGAGGGTCCTTCCTCAGCCACGGGGGGGGGGGGGGGGGGCCTGGGGCGTCGCAGGCGGCAGGCTGACTGCTCAGCAAGCACAGACCTGGGCAGCTGAGCCCCCGGGAGGCAGGTACTGCCGCACCACACCGCCTGCCCCAATGCTGCAGAGACGCCTACAGCCTGAGAGCTCAACCAAGAGGTGCAGGGGCCATGCGGTACCCCCAAGGACAGCCCATCCCCTTCAGGGACTCACAACCCACCCCAGGAATGGGCCAGCGGCAGAGGCAGGGGAGCCCCCATTCAGACCCCCAGGAAGGGCAGCCTCCAAGTGGGGTCCTGCAAAGAGAAACTACCCTCAGGGGAAGCCTGAGCCTGCCGGTCAAGGCCCCCACGCCTCCACTCCATGCACACACACTTCCCACATGCACACACCAACACGTGTGCACACACACACCTCTCGTTGCACCCACTCCTTGTTACGGGGAGCAGCATCACTGACACAGAAACCTGGCACCCCCCCAGCTCGCCTGCCTCCCCACTGCACTTCCCAAGCCAGCCATCGCTGGGACTGAGGGCAAGGCACCAGCAGCAGCAGCAGGGTGCCAGGGAAGGCGGGTCCCCCCACCCCCGGGCGGGGTGGGGGGGTTCAGGAGCCATCCGCGGTGGAGGTGAGGCAGAGCCAGTACCTGAGGACAGGAAGCCCGCACTCACCTGGAACGGCGGCAGCCGAGGCCTGCAGACTGCCCCGCTTCTTAAAGGGGTACTTGGCCTTGGGCTTGCCGGGGCCAGATGGATAGGATGCCATGGCTGGGGCCACGGCGACAGCGGGGGAGTCTGAGCCGCACCGGCTGGGGCCTGGCTCTGCCACATCCAACCCCTTCCTCCGCCCCGCCCCCAGCGGGAGTGACTGATGCAGGAAGCAGCGCCCCGCAGGCGGAAGAGGCCCTGGCCACGATTTCTGATGTTGTCTAGGCAACGTCGGCGAGTGGGGCCTCCATCCCGGCCCCTTAGCCCTCGAGTGACGCGACTGACGGCGGCCGGATCTGGGGGGCGGGGTGGAGACTACCAGATCGGGGAGGGCCGGCCTCCAGCTCGCCACTAACCGCACCCACACCCCGCCACCCCCCACCCCCGCTCAGGAAACCTCCCCCCGCCCCGGCCAGGGCTCCAAAGTCCAGGCTGGCTGGTCCAGCCAGCCGGAGAGCAAAAGACCGCCGTAAAGAGGAATCCGGCCGAGCTCGCCTAGTTCAGAACCCACTCCTCGCAGGGCAAGGCGGGGCAGGCGCGCTCCGTCCAAAACCCGGCGCCTCGAGGCGAGGCTCTGCCCCCTCTGCTCCTCCACCTGACCCCCGGCTCCAGGGGCAGCCCAGCTCACGGAGGAGGGAGTGGAACGGAGAATCCCAGCCCAGGAGGGAGGGGCCTGCCTTGGGAAAATTCCACGGACCGGCGGAAGCTACCTCCCAGGAAGCCAGGGGCTCTTCTGGGGTCTGGGGAAGGGACGCCCCGCCACCCCACCCCCAGCCGCTTCTGACTTTCCCTTCCACACTCGCTCCGCTTCCCCAGCCTCTTCCCGAGGTCCTGCAGATTGTGCCAAGACCCCCACACTCTTGTCACCCTGGCCACAGCACCTCTGAGTCCAGAGACCCTCGCCCCAACATACGCGCACACACTTACCCGAGGCCATGCTGCCTGAATCCCGAGGGGCACTGGGGGAGCCGCCCGCGAGGGTCTGCACAGCCGGGAAGCCCGGGTCGTGAGGGAGGGGAGAGGGGCTGGGCCCCAGACCCCGGCCAAGTCGCTCCAAAGGGCCGTGACCTGGCACTGGGTTGGGGAAAGTAGGGCAGTTTTTCAAAATTTCCAGCCGGCTGCGGGCGAACCGCAGCCGACCTCGGCCGACCGAGTGGCCTCGGGCAACCCCGGCGTCCCGACCCCCCAGCCAACGCACTGGAGAAGCGGGCAGGCCACGTGCTCCCCCAGCCAGCAGGACCCGGAACTCGTCCGGGTTTCTCGCAACACGCCTTGGGTATGTGGCGCCGGACTCCCGTGGCTGGCCAGAGGGGAACCGCGCAACAGGTGCGACCCCACCCGAACCCCAGCGGCGCCGCGCCAGTCTCCGTGGCCCCAGGCCCCGCGGCCCCGCCCCCGGGCTGGCCCCGCCCCGCCCCTTTTCCCGGGCGCCACGTGGGCTGCGAACTCCGCGGTGGGCCTGGCCCGGCGCCGGGTGGGGGGCGAGCTGTGCGCGCCAGCTTCCTCCTCCGTAAGGCGGGGGACGGAGCGGTGACAGCGCCGCGCTCTGGGGGTAAGCGGCGCTGGGCCCAGCGGGGGCCTAGGAAAGGGTAGCCGTGGTTAGCGGCTCGGGAGTCACTTGAAACCGAAGTGCGGCCCCTCGGGCGACGGCGTCCTCACCTGGGCCGCCCGTTCGGCTCGGGCGAGGGTGTGTCCTCCGATTCCATCTTCCCCCTCCCACGCTAACTTCTGTATTTGCCGGTTAGGCTCCGTAGCCCGAATTCCTGGGTTGGAATTCAGGACTTCGATCTCCTCCCTGGCTACCTAACTGCTTCGGTTTCTTGTGCTTTATATGCTGGTTGTTTAAGGTGAATGAGCTAACATAAGATAAGTGTGTATAACTGTGCCGGCCTGTAGTTACCCCTCAGTGTTCCTGCATCATCACTTCATTGGTTTGGCCTTGGACTTGGTTCCCAAGTGACACGCTCACGAGTTGATTCACCTTGCAGCCCATAAATTAGTGGAGCTGAGCTGTCTTGGGCACCGCAGGCACGCTGTCCGGCCGGCATCCTCACTGGGGAGGGGCACAGGAAGTCCCTAAGCGCTCACTGAAAGTCATTGTTATCCTGCCCCTGTGGGAGCCCTTTGCCCCCCACACCCAGCTGTGCTAACGCAGTCTGTCGGGTCCCTCCCAGTTCTCACCTCCCACGCAGCCAAGTTCCTTCCCAAACTCTGCCTCCCTCTGCCCTCCCCACACTGGATTCTGGACCCTGAACCCCATCCTCTGCCTGCACCTGGTGTCGCCTCCACTGATCCCTTGTCTCTTGCCCCACGCTTGGAACAAATTTAAACTCCATGGCTTTCGTAAACGTAGGGAGGAAATGCCTTCACCTTACAAAGAAAAAGAGAACCAGGAGATACCATGTTCACCAATCAAAACGGCAAAGCCTAAGAAAAACATATCAATGCAGGCAAGGGGATAGTGAAATGGGACACAGACACACACACACAGACTACCGGAGGCTATAAACATTGCTATTTGGTAGTAGATAATCAAGAATCTCATAAAGGTTCTTAAATCTGACACAGCTCTCCACCTCCAGGAATTTAAAAAAAAAAAAAAAACATTTATTTATTTGAAAGGCAAAGTGACTGAGAGAGGGAGAGACAGAAAGGTCTCCATAGTTCACCCCTCAAATGGCAACCATGGACAGAGCTAGGCCAGGCTGAAGCTGGGAGCTAGGAACTGCATCCTGGTCTTCCACATGGGTGGCAGGGATCCAAGCAGTTGGGCCATCTTCAGCTGCCCTCCCAGGCGCATTAAGGAGCTGGATCAGATGTGGAGCAGCCAGGATATGGGATGCCAATGTTGCTGGCTGAGCTGGACCCACTGTGCCATAATGCTGGCCTGGAAATTGTTTATTTTAAAAAGAGCTGCCAGAAGAATATGTATGCGCTGCAGCACTTCTTACCTAGAAAAGCTGAAAACTTGAAGATCCAGCATAGGGAAATGTTTAAATTATATGCATACAATGAAATATAACCTTTAAAAGCTTCTTAGAGAATTTTTTTAATGAAGTGGAAATGTTTACAATATAAAATCAGGTGAAAATGGATGCAAAAAAACTATACACACAATATAGTCCTAATTATGTGACATGTGTGCCAGAAAAGCACACCAAAAAGTTTACAAATGATGATCTGTGACTGGTGGGATTACAGTTAGCTTTGCTTTGTTCTTTATGTTCATCTGCACTTAAGTACTGAATATAGAGCATACCAACTGCTTTTAAAACCAAGCGGACGGAAATCATCAAAAGCTTGTGAAACTCCAGTCGCCCACACATGGACTCCCCCACCCAGACTCCCAGGAGTCTTTGGGGTTTGTTTTGTTTTGATTTATTTAGGCAGAATGACAGAGGGAGAGATCTTCTATCCATTGGTTCACCTCCCAAATGGCCAACTGGCACTCCAACACAGGAGTGTCACAAATGGTGGCACTGCAGTGCCAGCCCACCTGGTGTCAACTCTAGATCTCAAAGCTATTCTTGATGTGGCTCTGTCTGTTGGTCTCTGGGCTAAGTTTTGAGGTTGGGCTCTCAAGAGTGAGCTTTTAAAAAAAATCTCAAAAATCAAGCACTATGTATAATTTGTATTTGAGAAGAAAAGGGTGACAGTTTTCAGAGGACAAAGCCTTGCCTTGGGCCTCTTCAGCAGGCCCCCAGGGCAGACCTACCGGCCTGGCCAGCCGATAGGCGATAGGCGGCACTGCTTGCCCTCTACCCAACCCAGGCAAACCAGTTCCTCAGTCCCTGCGTGATCCTCCCTGGTCCCACCTGCAACACACCCTTCCCTCTGTGAGCCTCCCGTTTCCAGGCCACCTGCGAAGCGTGTGTGTGTGTATGCGCGTGTGTAGGAAGTATGCCCTGGTTACAGCCGAGCAAGCGTCAACCCTCCCCTGCCCCCGCCCCCTCAACCCCAGCAAGAATCCCAGTGGGGTTTCATTCTCTAGGTGAAGCTGAGCTTGGGGAATAAAGAAGTGAGTCAGCCATGGCCTCAGCTGTATCCCCACTCCCCCCGCCCCCGGAAGGCCCTAATGTTGCTCATGAGCCTCTGGGATCTTCCCGAGCTCTGATGCCAGGCTACGCCCCCGCCGGCTCCTTGCGGCCCGCCCAGACCCCGTGACAACACACTCCTGCATCTCTGAAGAGCAGCTTCTCTTCACTCCTGGCCTTCAGCTCAGTCGTGATGTCAGCCTCGCTGGGCCACACCACTCCTCAGACTTGGGAAAGAAAACTCACAGCTCCAAACAAGATCCCAATTTTCTGAACGATACCCTTTGCCTAGACCCTTCTGGAACCAAGCTGTTTGGCTTTTGCTCCTCAGCTTCCCCCAGCAGCCAGCTCTCCCCTGTCACTCCGGTCACACAGCACTGTTTATGCAGCACCAGGCAGCTGTAACCATCTGTATTTGCAAGTCACCAGTGGATTTTGGCCAAAGCCCTTAACCTGCCATTCAAGGCTCTTTGCTGGCTGGCGCATTTCCCTTTCCTGTCCTTGTGTCACAGCCTTCCCCTCCCCATGCCCTTTCACCCCAGCCCCGGTCACATCCAACTTCCCTGTCTTCTCTGAGCACACTCATGCTGCACGCCTGCTGGCCTTCCTCTCCCCAGAGTGCTTACCCCCACTCCTGCTCTCCTGCTCCACTTACCACCACCCTTTCCTTCCACGGCACGTGCCAGTCTGCGGGGAGACCCGCTGCTGGCTGCCTCCCCTACCAGCGGTGCAGGCTCCAAGTTCCCCGCATTTCCAACCATGGTGTCCCTTTAACTAACCTCTGACTTTCCCCCACCTCTTCCTCTGGACTGGAAAGTCCTGAAGGCGGTTCCTCACCTTTAAGTACAAATCCTGAGAGCCCCTTACCCGGGAGCCAGGCTGCTCAGTTTCCTTGGGAAACCATGAGTCCTTGCTCACTCAAATGCTGTGGGCAGAAAGGGCTGTGAGCCGGGACCCCCGAGCTCTGACTCGGATTGATAGGAACTTGCTTCATTGGAAGAGCGCTTTTCTGTGCTTCTGTCCCCTTGCCTCTCAAAGGGGAATGGCACTACATGCCACACCACTTCCCCAGCACGCTGTCACTCAATGTGGTGAGGAGCGGACTGGCCACAGGAAAGTCCCAGGAGCTGGCGGCGGGCAGCAGGGATCTCCAGCGCAGGCGGGCACAAGGTGAGTGCCGTGTTGGGTCTGTGCCCTCGGATGCCGGGCAAGGGCCAGGCATTCCCTCACTCAGCTTGGAAGCAAAGCAGAAGCTGCCCAGAAGCTTGCGGCGGTAGCCTCCGAAAAGGGAACAAGTGCAAATGTGTTCCCTGCGTGTGACACATGTCAGCGGTTCCTTTAGCAACGCCAGTGCTGCTGGGTTGCAGGAGATCACGCACTTGGCTGCTTCTGTGGGGGCAGTGGGAAGAGAGATCACTGTTTACTAAGCTGTATGACCTTTAACAGGTTGCTTAACGCTCAGGTCTCAATTGTCTGTGTGTAAACTGCGGACAGTGGCACTTGCCTTGCTGTCACTGTCGGGACTGACCCGTGGGAGCCACGAAGGCTGTCTAGTCTGGTTCCCGGCAGTCCCTTGCCTTCTACAGTGCAGCCTTCTGCGCAGCTCTGGCCCACGTGTAAATGAGCAATGTCGTGGGTAGGCAAGGGCAGGGCTGGCGGTGAGGGATAATTACTGAAACCTTATAGCCAAGATTCCAAGACGGCCACGATCTCAAAGAGGCTCTCCGGTTAGCCTGTAAGTCAATAAGCACTTGCCAGTTTCTGATTGGGAAAACGTGACCGCCCCGGATGGCGCCTCCGCAGTTGCCTGCCGGTTTCTCCTTCCTCTTGAGAGTCTGGGCCCGCAGACTTTCAGCTGAAGGTGGCGGGGAGGAGGCAGAAGATCAGCGATGGCCCAGAGTCCCTGGTGGGAGACCTGGGTTCTCTTTCCATCATCTCAGTCCAGCTGGCCCCTTCTGCATAACTCCAGCTCCTCGAGGGAAGAGCAAATGAAATTCCTCTTGTTCGGCTGCATGTTAGAATCACTGGGAAAATGTTTAAACCCAGACTGCACTCCGTATCAGCTACATCAGCCTTTTTTTCTTTCTTAAAGGGGGAGGAACTTACAGTGTAAAACATGCAGAGTTCTGCAGGGAGTGTTAAGTGCCAACAACAGAAGTATGTATGAGAGATGCGCCAACACACAGACCATGCTAATAGCTTCCTGGAGCAGAGGCCACTGGGGAAGCTGAGGGAACATTCCTAATTGTTCCAATGAAGGGCACCACCCCAAACAAAAACTTCTCGCCAGAACTAGCCTGCTGTGATGAACCCGTGTGCGTTGATGCCTCCAAGGCCTAGAAACCAAGATCCTTTACCACAGAGGAAATACTCCTACATGTGTGTCCCTCATCTCTAGTTCTGTGATGCCTGGGAGTCCAAGGAAGCAAGGCACTCTAGGGGGATGAACCCCTCAAAAGGATGGAGGTGGCCATTTTATTCCAAAGAGCTCAGGCACCGGCATCCTAGCCCTCCCGCCCCCCCACCCCGCAGCCTGCAGCCCGCAGCAGAATCCAGCAGATCACCTCTCTGGCTGCAGGAACACTGGTGTCTTTGCCCTTTGTCGTATTGACAAAGCTCTTAATTGGCTTGACCCATCACACCGCCAGCTATAAAGGCTACAGTCCCTGGACTAAGAAGTAGGTCTCCAGTGGGGTAGGGAGTCCCAGCAGAAGCAGGCAAGGTACAAGCATCTGCTCTCACTCAGCCTCACATAGACCAGCTTTTCAGGGAGCTGAAGAACGATACTTGATCCCAACTTATTTCCTTTTCTTCCATTGATCGTGTAGGAATCCTTATAGGAGATTAACAGCCTGAGGAAGGGACGAGAGAGATGGGGAGTGGAATCAGCGCTGAAGACAAGGAACTGGCCAAGAGGTCCAAGGAGCTGGAAAAGAAGCTGCAGGAGGATGCTGACAAGGAAGCCAAGACCGTGAAGCTGCTGCTGCTGGGTGAGGCGGGAAGACGGGCCCAGAAAGGAGAAGGCGGTGCTCCGTCCTGCTCTCCTGGGGGTCGGTGGGTTCCAGCCAACCTGGGGGGGGGGGATGGCAGGCTGTTTTTCTTCTGTCCTGTCGAGTCTCAGGCTAAGAGAGTGGGAGCTCGAGGGCTGAGTTCACATGGAGCCTGCAAGGCACCCCAGAGAGCAGGACCTTCTCTCACCAATGATTCAGCAGTCCCATACAATCGCACTACACAGTCCCAGGGATAGGCCCACTGGTTCCTGCCAAGTGCACTGGTTCCTTCTCCCTGCCTTCAGTAAAAATAATGTGGGGTAGGGAGCCCGGAGGGAAGAGACGGGCGTTTTTATCTGCTCCGGTCCCTTCTTGGCTTTCTGTCCAGCAGCAGCTGCCTCTAAAGCCCCGGCCAGATGGGAGAGCCATCACCTTGATGAGCTCCTAAGCAGATCACAGCCTGTGCTGAGGAAATGAAAGACCTCAGTGGGCCAGTCAGGGACACTGGCCGTGGCTACAAAGAGCAGCAGTGACAAACTTTCAGACCCTTGCTTAGGGAAAAAGCAGAAAGGTACCCGAGGCTACCTGGGGTAAGTGGGGTCTCCGCAGCAGAAGAATGGTGGTCTGGGCTAGGTTCCCAAGCCTATGAGAGGCCTGGGAAATGGAGCACCAGGCTAAGGCCCCTCTGCTTCCCCCTAAGGGTACACTGAAGGCTACCCCTGGAGGCTGGACCTAGAATCCAAGGAGCCCAGAGGTTACCCAGGGGGAAACGGAGATGTCAGGGCCACTAAGAGGTCTTTTAAGCCTAATCTGATGCCTTCTAGGTTCAGGATAAGCAGCTGAGGGAGTAAGCACAGGCTGAGGGATCAGGGTAGCAGAGACTAAGAGGGGGGTGAAGGGAATGTGTATTTCTGAAGGGGGAAAGCAGAGTGTGAATGATGTTGCTGGGTCATTTTAGTCAATAGAGAGACTCAAAATAGTATTTCAGTGATGTGGCATAGCCCTCTCCGGTCCTATCCCAAGATCACTTACGTTAAGTGGAAAGCAGGCAGAGAGGGGAAATGTGTTAAAAGGAATTCCCTTGAATCTATCAGGGGTTCTCACATGGGAGACTTTTGATCCCCAGGGGCCACCTGGAACTATCTGGAGACATTTCTGGTTGTTTTAAGTAGGGGACTGGGCCTCTAGTAGAGACCAGGAATACTGCTAAACATTCTACAATGCACAGTACAGCTCCCCACAAGAAAAGAATGATCCAGCCCCAAATGTGAACAGTGCCTTCATTGAGAAACTGCTGGAAACCCAAGCCGGAAGGCCTGAGCTCAAGGCTGCCAGAAATGGAGGGCAGCAGTTATCCCTGGGTTCTCCCCTAAGCAGCTTGGGAGCTCTGCCTTCTCCTGCAGTGCGGGGAGCGCTGGTACAGATGGGAGCACAAGCATTTCTCCTTCCAGGTGCTGGTGAGTCCGGAAAGAGCACCATCGTCAAACAGATGAAGTGAGTAGGCAAAACAGGCTCGGCTCGGGAGGCTATGAGGAAGTCAGGGCAGGTACCCAAGGGGAGGGGTCTTTAGCTGCAAGGAAGCCAGGTATAAGGGACCCGATTCCCAGTGCTGCTTGCCCTTCTCCCTCCCCACTTTGGGACAGCAGCAGGAATAGAGAGATTCCCAGTCCTTTAAGCCTGGTTACTCAGGTGCAGCTGAAGGGCTGGGTGGGTGCCTGCCCCTGCAGGATCATTCACCAGGACGGCTACTCACCAGAAGAGTGCCTGGAGTTCAAGACTATCATCTACGGGAATGTGTTGCAGTCCATCCTGGCCATCATCCGGGCCATGTCCACGCTGGGCATTGACTATGCTGAACCAAGCTGTGCGGTACGTGATTCATGCTATGCAATTAAGAGTGGAAGCAGGAATGCCTAATGAGAACCAGGAAAGTGGCCAAGACACTCTGAGGAAAGATGGGTCAGAAAAAAAGTTGTGTTGTCTCAAAGTCCCATCTGCTGGGCTTCAGATCTTTTTATTCAGCCCTGGAGAAGTAAGCAACCTCAACCTTTGCTTTCGGCTTCCTCTGCGTTTTTAATTTTATCATTTAAATTGCTCCTTTGGGCTCCTTGCCCCAGCCATGGAACTTTTATAGACTAAGTCCCTAGTTCCAGTTTTGGCCTTTTCCTCTATTTGAATCATCCACAGAAGTGATAGGTTTCTGTCTTCCCAGGGTCAGCTATATTGGCCACTGTCTCCAGCTAGAGAACACACCCAGGAGTTAATCAGTGTGTTTTCTTAGCATCCTCCCTGGAGCTGGTCTCCACTCAGGCTTTGGCAGCAAGGCAAAACGTTTCACACTCAGCAGAATTCCCAGAAGACTCCTGGAAAGCCATTACGCCTGTGAAGTTCTCAGTCGAGATTCTGCATTACAGGATCACGGACGACAGCTCAACAACCTGGCCGACTCCATCGAGGAGGGGACCATGCCTCCCGAGCTGGTGGAGGTCATTAGGAAGCTGTGGAAGGATGGTGGCGTGCAAGCCTGCTTCGACCGGGCTGCGGAGTACCAGCTCAACGACTCGGCAGCTTAGTAAGGCTCCGACGGGGAGGGAGATGTGTAGGTGATCCTCTGAATCGCACATGGCCCAAGATTTCCAGCATGGAAAGCTGGAGATCCACAGGCTGAAGTCAGACTGTAGGCCTGTTTTGTTAGGTCTGGGCCACAGGGCTTCCACAGTCCCCAGCAGCCTACAAGCTAAGACATGAAATTCAAGACAGAGGCACTCTGCCCAGCAGTCCTTGACCCTCCAGGACGCAGGAGTCCTGCAGGCCCCGTCAAGGCACACTTCTCTAGCTGTAACCTCAGGCCTCACTCAGGCTACTGGGCAGAAGCGAGGTATCCTCCACCCATAGTATCTTATGGCAGGATGCCAGGGCAAACCAAAGGAAGATGGTCAAGGATCAGACAGTACTTTTATTGACCCCATTTTATGGAAGGACAATTGAGGTTCAGAGAAGTTAACTTGCCCAAGGTTGTATATGTAAATAGCAGGGGCTGGGTTCGTGTCCAGGTCTGCTTGACCACAGAGCTGGAAGTTCTTCACAATCCACCATCATGCTCTCTTCTCAGATTTTCCTCCATTGTAAAATGGGAATGTGAGGTTAAATGAGAATTTCAGAGTGAAAGTGCTGGCCTGCTTTAGGCACGCATGTTGATTTTCCTTTCCTCACCATCTCACTTCACATCTGCCTACCTTATACCCATTAAAATTCTTTTGTGGTAACTTTCAAACATCAAAAAATATACAATAATATAATGAACCACCCAGCTTCAACAGTTAACTCACAACCCCTCATTTCATTTTACCTCTACCCCCACTGGATTATTTAAAAACAAATTTCAGGTATCATTTCATCCTAAAAATTGTATATGTACCTCTAAAACAAAGACTTTTAAAAAAGAAACCACCATATCCCCATCACATCTGATTATTTAATAATGATTCCTTAATATCACCAAATATCTAATTCAGCGTTCAGATTTCCCAAATCCTCTCAAACGCTGTCCCCTAATTTGATTCAGGATATAAACAGAGTCCATGCATTGCGTCCATGTCACATGTCTCTTTCATAAAGTCTTTTTCAGTTTGCTACTGCCACCTGCTTCAAACAGTAAACTTTATTCTAGGGTCTAGAAAGTGCAGTCAAGTGGATCGCAAGAAAAAGTTATGACGTGGCTTAAATGGCAGAGAGCCCCCACCTCAAATGAGTTTGTCCCTCAGCGACACCCGCCCCCACTCCACCTTCCTTTTATAAGGACATATAAAGGTTTAAAGGAAGCAATCCTAGACTTACCCATATGGATTCCATGCCTGTTTCTATCACAAAATTAGTTGCGTGACTTTGGGTAAAAACTCTTGGTCTCTCTTGGCCTTAGCTAAAGAAAATTTAGTCTCATGAATGCCCTCTGCTTTTCTCTAGCTACCTGAACCAACTGGACCGGATTACAGATCCTGACTATCTTCCTAATGAGCAAGACGTGCTACGCTCTAGAGTCAAAACCACAGGCATCATTGAGACCAAGTTCTCTGTCAAAGACTTGAATTTCAGGTGAGTACATGGTTTCATGGAACACCTGATACAAGTGTGGGATCCCAAAACCAGCCATGGGCAACTGCTTGGCCTCTGCTGAAGCCCAGTCTGAACTGTGACCCTGCTTCTTCCCCATTTCTTCCTTACTTCCCATTTTGCTGCTAAATGACCCCCACAATGGCTGCCTGTCAGTATAAACAGCAAAGGCAAGTGGGTCCTGTGGGGCATACCTATGAGAAGAGTTGCTTCTTCCCTCAGGATGTTTGATGTGGGCGGGCAGAGATCAGAGAGAAAGAAGTGGATCCACTGCTTTGAGGGGGTCACCTGCATTATTTTCTGCGCAGCCCTCAGTGCCTACGACATGGTGCTGGTGGAAGATGACGAAGTGGTGAGTAGCCTTGGCACCAAGCAGCTTTGGTAGAACAGGTTCTCCCCATGACCCATTCTCTAAGCCTTGTGTTACTCCAGTGGCTCCAACATGGGCGATGTCAGCTCACTGACAGTTCAGCAGTCCACTGGCTGACTAACTGATGTCTCATGCAGATAATTCTAGGGAAACCTCTTCTGCTGGTTCATAGTACTTCAGAGCTCCAGACTTGATAACAGTCAGCTTGGTCTCAGATTAGTCATCCAAGTATTCCTTGGATATCACAAAACTCATAAGAGAAATAGAGTATTAAAGAGGTAAAAGATCATCAAATAGGCAAAGAATTAACCCTAGGTACTCTCTCAGGCTGCCCATGGAAGTTAAGAACAGGAGATGAGAAAGAGCAGAGAAAATATCTTTATGGGGCATAACAGAAGGGTTGAGCTACTAATGTCACTTAGAAACCTAAAAATGTATTCACTATCAACAGGAGTATGGAGAGACTGGTAGGCCGGATTTATCACATGCCAATTCAATTGGCAGCCAGAGAACTAACTTAGGGTAGCTGTCATTAGCATGAAGAGATCGACAGGACAGGAGCACTGCAAGGCAAGGGTCAGAAGTCAGCCAGTTACCTTCTCTGAGTATGAGAAAGGATGTTAAAGGCATGGAAAACATTCACTTCATATAAACATCTGCTTCACCAATGGAGGCCTACAGCTTCCTAACGGAACTTCTCTTGCTTCAGCTTCAGTTCCCTTCCCTTTCCCTTAGTTCAAGTTCACATTAGCGCACTCTAAATATCTTCTAACCAAACTGTCTTACAGCACTATGCACTTTCTAAGAGCTCTTGCCCCTTTAACACTCAAGTTTCTAAGACCTTAAAGGGTTTAGTAAGAGTTCTAACAGTAATTAAGTATAACATGTTAATTTTTTAAAAAAATTTGGCAAAGCAATGGGAAAAAGCTATGAATTAGGGGTTTCTTGCTTTATCAGAGAAGACTGAGTCCATGTCAACTGAGAGCACATGGATTTAGGACTATAAAGGCCAACATGTTCCCTAAACACAGGCTGGGCTGGGGCACCGGGTAACTGCTAGACTCTGCAATACATGAGGGGTACTCAAAAAGCTCACAGAAAATACATATGATGGAAAAGCTGTATGCACTGATTTTAAAGATGCATCTTTTAAATCTCAACTTCTCACAAAGGAGTGATCAGAGAAGAAAATAAGAGAGCTGATGTGCTTGTGCAGAGTACTAGGAAATTCTCTAGCCCTCACCACGTGGTACTAGGGTCAAAAATATTCCTGTGGTGTTCCTGCCCAAATTGAGATCGGGAACTACATGACAGAAGCCGATCAAAATCATCCTGGAGATGCAAATGGGCATAAGCTATGCTGGGCCTGGTTTCAATCCTGTATCAGTGGCAGTTATGATGTCAGGGTCTTTAGCTGTGCCCTGGCTGTCAAAGACCTGCATAGCAGGTATTGTACATCTCTACACCAGCCACTCCATGGGTACAGCACGTACATAACCTGAGTTAACTTTCATAACAGCCCTGTAAATCAGGGAAACTGAGACTCAGAAAAGCGCAACAGTTTTTCCCAAGTCACACAGCTATTAAAATGATAGAAAGGGGATTAAAAGGAAGCCAGATCTCTTTCCACATTAAAAAAACAAACAAACAAACAAAGATAAGCTGTCCCCTTTTCTTTCACATGTAGAGCACTAGTCTCTCCAAGGGGAACATGAACAGGAAGTAGACAGATGTGCCATAAATCCATTCTGATATTTTATGGTGTTTCCTCTCACTAGAATCGTATGCATGAGTCTTTGCATCTGTTCAACAGCATATGCAACCACAAGTTCTTCGCTGCTACTTCCATTGTGCTCTTTCTCAACAAAAAGGACCTCTTTGAGGAAAAAATCAAGAAAGTTCATCTCAGTATTTGTTTTCCAGAGTATGATGGTAAGTGCCAAGGGCTGCAGGTATTAATAATATCCATATTACTATAGCCTTTTAGTAGTGACTGGCGATTGCCTCATTTCCTATGCCAAGGAGACACAGAGGAACTCGTCTGAAGGGAGAAACTCAGGCACTCGGTTACAGGGCTTAAATTCAGATGTCTCTGGAATACAGCAGACATCAGATGCAGAACAGCCACTGATTATACAAAGGATACCTTTCAGAAACCAAGGCAAAGACAGACACACTTCACTCAACTTCCTTGCTGCACTCAAAGTGAAAAACACTGGAGTGCAACAGAGGAGAGAAATCTTCCCTCCAGACACAGGGCCCCAGCTGCACTTGTCTGACACAACATTTAGAGGATCAGGTCAGTTACCTAAATATGAGCAACTGAGAGGGGTTAATTTCTCCTACTTCTTCACCACTTTTTCTGGAAAACTAGGAAACAACTCCTATGAGGATGCGGGGAATTATATCAAGAGCCAGTTCCTTGACCTCAATATGAGAAAAGATGTCAAAGAAATCTACAGTCACATGACCTGCGCTACAGACACACAGAATGTCAAATTTGTGTTCGATGCAGTTACAGACATCATCATCAAAGAAAACCTCAAGGACTGTGGGCTCTTCTAACCCCGCCCCCCCAGGTATACACTCTGCAAACAGCCTTGGAATCTGGGTCACTTCAAGCTGAAAATTGTAGGTCAGTGTACCTTGACACAAAGAATGTAACCATTCTCTCTTGGACATGGAGACTGCTTGACTGCAACAGGGCCTCTGGGTCTCATAGGTTCTTTTCAACGTGGGATAGCTAGTTCAGTTTAAAGAGTACAAGGCCAGCAGCTCCTAAGACCCAGGTTTCAGTACTGGTTTTGAAACTTAATATAGGAATGTGAATCCTTTGTTTATCTGAGCTTCAAGGTACTCATTTAAAATGAAGCCCTCCCTCCTTCCCTCACAGAGTTAGGCTGAGAAACACACACATAATGCAAGAGCAGGTACATAGCGCTGTGGTTACAATCACAGAAATAAGTCCTATAAAAAAAACTGCAATTTATAAAATTCTACACCTGATTTTTAGAATAAACTATCCCAAATAAAACAGCAAAACCTTCTACAGTCTGCAAAAAATAAAAAATAAACAACTATTAAAAACAAAACCTCAATAAATCTCCCACCCCTTTAACAGGCCTCTATGTGCCTTGGCTCAGAGATCTGGATCACTAAACAGGAACTGAATTTGTTAGTTTCTAAGGCACCCATCCAACAGTGATCATTTTATTAAGCACAAATTATCTCTGCCCCTCAGGCGTCAAACAGACTGAGCTTCCTTTATCTCTAAAAATAACTGCTCAGCAATACAAGATAATTCTTGACTAAACTTGGAGGACAGCAACATACTCCCCTGTAAGACACTGATGGTTTCACTGCTGCCACTTCTCTTGTCATAGAATTGAAATTAAGTGGGCAATTCTATAATTCTCATTTCAGCTACTGCATGTTCAGGAGAACAAAAGAGACAGCTGAGCTTACTTTAGGCACTGAGAATCTTTGCAGTTGGATCCACGTGATGTGGGCGGAAAACACTATCTCCCCAAACAGACCAGCAAATAAATTATTCCTCTGAACTCTTCTGAGGGGAAATGAAGCTTGCATTTATCATGACAGGAGGTGGTGAAGTCAAGTATAGATTTAGCATTTTACAACCACAAGCGAGGAAAGCTCTTGGCATCCAAGATTTATACATAATACAAAATGTCAGTTAAAACAAAAATCTGCTCCTTGCCAGAAACACCCATTCACACTTAGGCTGCAACTAGCAGTATTAATACTGGAGAGCCATTTGAGTATGGAATTCAATGAAGAATTTGCAGCTGTTAAAACTGGAGTCATTTAGTAGCGTTTCTGATTCCCTAAAAAGAAACCAGCTGAGGAAGAGAATTACCAGAGAAGCTACTCTGGCTATTACAAATTTTGCAACTTAAGCCCCCCCAAAAATACAAAGCACCAAAAACACAAACCCTGGGCATCCAAGAGTTCCCTGGGGACTACTCTGGCATATTCCAAATAGCACTAGTCATTTTACCTACACACATACACACACACACACACAGAGTTCTGATTCGGCTTTGCATTACATGAATCTTTCTGGCAATACGATGAAACCTATGGGCCCTCGTTTCAGAATATTGTTTAAGCATTTATTTACTTTAATCTGCCCGAAAGGCAGAACAACATACAGCACGAAAGAGAGAAAATATATTCCATACATGGGTTCAGTCCACAAATACTGGCAAAAGATTTCCTTACCACCATAATCTTGCCCATTCAGGCCCCACACATAATTTATCACATTTATTCCAACTCCATACAGGATAGCCTCACCTCCCCTCAAATTGTACCACACAGTTTGCTTCTCTGAATCTAGGTAGAAACTGGTATTGGGCCAAACTATAAATTGTAGCACCGGCTCCTTGGTTAGGAATATACACATACAACCTGCCCTCTAGTACAGGAAAGAAGGCAGAGACTGTGGGACAGGCCTTGTGGCAGAACTGAAGTCTCCAGCAGAATAAACAGGACTGCATTTTAGTTGTCTTCTTGTCTGATAGAAATCCCAATTTTTAACTGATTTATAAGCAAACCTAAACAAGTCACCTTGCATGAACACTTGGCAAAAATTAATCTTGTAGAATAGGAGGGGAAATAGTGCTTAAAGCAACATACCTGTTATACAACTGCTGTTTACTGAGCTCAAATCTAGTTATATTCAGAATGGCTTCGAGCTAAACTTTTCTGGCAATAAACCTTTTGGGCTCTAATCATCCATTCTCCTGTGTCTGAGAACAAAGGCGAAATAATTTTCTGACACCTCTACCCTAAACTGGGCTCTCTTCTGGGTAGAGGAAGAGTACCTTGCCTCCGTGCTCTTGATTGGTTCCCCAAAGGCAGAAACCCTTACCGAGTTTAACTGCTTGTCAGGCTCTCAGAGTTCCCAACCATTACAGCTAACGTGCACTTGTAGGACTGACTGGTTTTTATCTCCTAGATATTTTGATTATATACGTGAAAATTTCTCATTGTATGAAATGACTATAAAAATGCTTAAATTTACATCATATACTCTATTGTCTTTGTCTCCTTTTAATTGCACACTGTAAAGTACTGCTGAGTTTCATGTACCTTCTTCATACCCTTATAAACCATCAGAAATTCTCTTTTGTTAGCAAGGTCAGAAACAAATATTCTACCCTATTTTCTGGCACTGCAACCATAATTTTTGGAATACTAGTGTCAGAAGGAATCTAAAATTATTTCAGGCCATCACTAGCAATTTATACATTGGAAACAGAGGTGGAGGGAGGTAGAGCATCTTCATCAAAATCACACTGCTAGAAGGCAGAACTAGATCTTCAAAACAGACCTTCCATGTCCAAAGCAGCGGTCTTTCTACCAACAGCCCACATATGATAAAGTCAAAGGCATTTTCCCTAGCTTTTAAGCTCCTCCCATTCCCAGCCAAATTCTTGGTAATTTTTTAGTTATGCCACCTCCAAATCACAACTATTTAATAATATCATCTCCAAACTAAAATAAATAGCTTTCAAAGCAGAATGTGAAAAAATTATAGAAATCCCAATAATATAAATAGCTGTTAAGTTTGCTTGTTTGTTGAAGGTGTAATTTCTTACCCACACCCTTAGTGAGCAGAATCCATAATGTACTTCCCTAACAGCATGACTAAAGAGACACTGATGACAATAAACCAAGTGTAAACCAAGTTCCAATTCACATAAATCTGTGAAAAAAATTTTTTTTTACAAAATACAACCTGATTGACACAGAAAGACAGATACTGTATGAATCCATTTATATGAGGTCCCTAAAACAGTGAAACTCCTCAAGTTACGGAGTAGAGTGATGGTTACTGGGATCCGGGGGTAGAATGGGGATGGACAATTAATGTTGAAGAGGTACAGAGTTGCAGTTCAGAAAGAGAAGCATTCTGAAGATGAATGGTACTGATGTTGTGCAACAGCGTGAATGCACTCAGTGCCAGTGAACCCTCAGGAATGATTAAAGTGGCAAATCTCATGTTATGCATACAATAAAAAAAATGGGAAAAAAACATTAAAATTGAAATGTGCTTTGTTTTCTGTGGATGAGGATAACAGCTGCACAATAATTCAGTCTTAAGAGCAATCTAAAAGACACATTTGCTTATAACAGGTCCTACTCTATTAAGTCACGTACATGTCCCCCAAAGAGTCCAAATCAGAGTTCTTTCTCCCATCACCAAGATGAGGCATAGCAGCACGCAAAGCCCATGCTATAGCTAGAGATGCCGTAGACCAAAGTGTGCTGGCCACGCTGGGTGGAGAAGGTGGTGAAGGGTGAAGAGCTCTTACCTCCCACTACCCTCTCTACCCAGCACAGCCCCTGGAGCACAGATTCTCGCAGGACCTTGGTGTTGGGCCATGGACTGTGAGGGTGCCAGACCTCTAATGGTCCTGCTTGGTAAACACGTGAAGATGTTTCTGTGAGGGCAGACTCAAGATTGCAGAAGGGAACTTATTCTACATTTTGGCAAACTCTAGTCTGAATAGAAAATAAAGAACAGAACTGAAATGTAAAACAGAAATCCTTTTTACATTGCTTCACAAATTTTAGAACAATTTATAGTTCTATACTTAATTTTAGGTCTTCAAAATGAATATGGAGAACGTGAAGATGGAAAGATCACCAGCTAAAATGAATACATTTGTTGGTACTGTGTTAGGGTACTTCATTTTTGTAGTGTAGCATAATCCTCAGTATCACAAAGAATATTTACAAAGCACCTTCAAATACGTTCCTTCTGTCTGATCAGAACCACAGGGCATCATAGCTGGAAGGAATAACTAAGTCCATGTTTGACTAACAGATGAGGGATGTAAGACTGAGTGACCTACACAAGATTTGGTAGCCAATCAGAAGCAGAGAAGACCAGAGCTCAGCATTTCAAACAACTTTCCAGTCTCCTAAGATTTTGAGAAGTGTCAGGAACTTTATCCTACAAGAGCATGGATAAACACAAAGAACAGGTGATTTCTTGTAGTTTGTTACACTAAGAAACTCTTACATACATAAGCCTCTTAGTCTGGATAACCTGAAGAGTATGTGGGAAGGGACAGGGATAGATAAGATAAGGCAAGCTGTACAGAATTTAATATTCCAGCTATCAGATCTTGCTGCTGAATGAATATTAACACTCTGATGGAGTATCCCCCACAGTGTATTAGTATGTAATTATTCCCGCTACTTTGTGATTCCCACTAGATTTCAGGAAGAGAAAAAATTAGCACTGGGCATACAAAGACTTTTACATTTGACTCCTCAATCATTCCCCCTACCAAGGTATTTGAAAAGATTTTCATTCTATAGTTTAGAGCCAGCTACTTTGTTTTACCCACCAACTCTAAATGAATTCTCATGTTATTGCATACACAGTCACCTCTGTCACATAATTTTCTTTTTTCAATTTTTGGTATGTGCTACCTTTCAATATTCAATGCATAAATAAATGTGCTGAAACCGATGAAATAAATGTTTGGCTATCCCAAGTTTCTGGTCTTAAATTTATATAAAAACTAAATGCTTTGTATATAAGATGTAGAAATGCCTTTGACCAAAGAGTCCTCATACTTATTTTAGTGGAAGGTACTCACAAAAGGTTACATCTTGCATACTGGCAAATAAAAAAAAACTCATTCACTGGTGATTCTAAGGTCTTGTGTGTTCTGAGGTCATTTTAATATTTGTGTTGATCTTTAATATCAGGTCCTGTTTACTTGTTCCCAAATGTTGGCTGCATCAAAATCACCTGAGCGATTTATTAAGTATATTTTCTCCGTACGTGGCTTAGAAATATTTACTAGAGTTTAGTCAGGGCATTTGTATAGATTGATCAAGTATCCCAAGTTGTGTCCTGCTGTATAACATTCCTTTTTACTTCTTACTCCCAAGAAGACTAGAATCAGGTCAGCCCTAGGCCTGACATTGTCCTCAGCAGAAGTAACTCACAAGAGATAATGAGAAAATTAGGGGGAGAAGGGGAATTTTAAAAGCTACAGAAGGTAAAGGAATAAAGGTCTTAACTAATCAGGGAAGGTAGTTAATTCCCTAGTATCTCACAAAACCTTTGACTCCCTAAATAGCTGACACCAAAACTAACTTAATTTCAGGCCTCTGGGCAGCTTGCTCTTTCCTCTGCGTTTGTTGCGAACAGTAACCAAATAACGGTCACAAAGCTACCTGGAGAACTGTGGCTATCCATGTCGGACCTCAACAAAGCCTGAAGTAGAACACAATCATTACCCGGCAGTCCTGGCAAACCAAGACAACACTGTTCTGAAAGTCAGTATTACATATGGAAAGGAAAGACTCCATTAAGTAGTAAGACTAAAGGAGCTTAAGGCTGCTTAAGGCGATTGATTTTTTTTTAAACATCTGGGAGGGTGACTTTTTAACTGAAATAAGAGACTAACTTTACCCCTATAATAACTGCAGTACAGCAATGAGTTCTGCAACAGGAAATGCCAGAAATACATCCCACATGATTAGCAAATGGATAAATATATGAAGTAACTAGGTAGGCAAAATAAGCCATGTCCAAAAAAGTCACATCTACAAATCAGAATGGTGGTGGTTAATGAATGAATTAGAAAAACCAGCCCTTATTTTTAAATAGTCTAAAATGCATACATAACACAAACAGAAAACATGAGAATAAAAAATAAGGCAAGAAAAAAATTTTTTAAAAATTTGGTTCATCTATTCTTAGCAGCACCTTGTGAAAAATAACCAGTAAAAATACTAAAATGATGAGCTGAACTAGAGATTTAGAATTCAAATTCTCCAAGGTGAAAATACATCACACTGAGATGACTTGTGAATGATCGTAGACGACGATTTCCCTGCAAGGAGCTGGAAGCTGCTGTGAGGCTGAGGCTTAGTGAAGCCTGCCCATTAGGGAGGACACTGCCTCTTTACACAGACTAATGGATGGTAGTGCCCAAGGTCTCAAAAAGAAGATGTGGCTGTCAACAAAATAATGCTATTGTTGCAACCCTTTCTGCTAAGAGCTATTCATTAAACTTTAACTTTCTTAGATACGCTGCCTTCTTAGAGGTGATCCCAAGTTCTGGCCACCTGAATTCTGAAACATCAGCCACCACAAATCTCCTGCATCCTCCAGAGAAAACACACAGGAAACTTTTAGCTTCTTTGATTACAAATAGCAACCCTTTATTCTCCAGGCTGGTAGACTGATGTTTCACCCCCACCTTCTGGCTCTGCCAGATCTTTTAATTCAAAACACAAATTAGTTGCTTGTCAAGGCTGATGATCAGTCACCTTTTAAAAATCATGAACTGCCAGCCAAGAATCAAGCTCTGAGATGGGTCCACATGATTTTGATTTAAATCATATTTGAAAATCACTGACTTAAACTGCCTTCCTTCATCCTCAAGAATGTGCTGTTATTTTGTATGGTGAGGTAAGGGTGATCTTTGAGTCAACAGAGAACAAATGAAAATGGTGTAAAGGCAGAAAGGTGGGGGCTACTATTTTTGATTAGCAGAAGGACTGAAAAAGAACACATCAGACAGACATATTCAAATGAAAAGTACAAAATGCATTTCCAAGTAAACTAAGCTTTTTCGGATTATCTGTTATTTTAGATTACCAACAACACCATTCCACTAGCCCAGAGTATAGGAAGACTACAACTGAAAATGGTATTTTACCAGAACTCATTTCCAGATGACTCTATATTACAGAATACAATACAGAAAACATATATTCAAAATGAGTAAGATCTACCCTATTTACATTATGGCCATTCACGTCAATCCCGAACTGAAGGTAATCATTTTCTTTCTTTCATATCATTTCCCCACTCCTAACAAAAGTTCTGCTAGATATACAATTATATCATCTGCAAAACTGTAACTCCCCTCACCCCACCCTCAAAAAAAGAAAGAAAGAAAAATAAACTACCAATAAAGGCATTGAACTTCTGGGACTTGCTTTCTGAAGCAGTTCTAAGGATCACCAAAGTTTTTTGTTTGCTTGTTTGTTAGTGAAAGGTTACATCAAAATGTGAAATAGAATCCAATCCAAAAAGACTGGAGCCCAAAAGGCACTGTTCAAACTACTGATCTGTAATACTAAAAATTCATTTTCTTCTTACATCTTTTCCCAATGGTCCATTCAATATTTACTGATGTTTGCTGTACACTGTACAAGAGGACCTACAGGCTGAAAGGAATACAGCTTTCCACATAACCAAATGGACATCTGGAAGATGGGTTAGACTGCAAGTCATCAGTACACAGATATGACATAAAACCCTTAGCCAAAGGACAGGATCCAACAACCCTATTACATCAAAGGACTAGACCTTCAGGGAATCCTTTAACATGAACCCATTCTCTTGAGGCCAAGCCACATTCAACAAGGGCAAAAAGAAACAGAAGACAGTATTTCCAGAATGGATTAGTTACAAACAGGAGCAAACCTGGACTCTTTACTCACCATTTTAATACTGCTGCCAACTATAACAAATTGAAATCTGTACACATGACAAAGTGGAAAAAAGTCCAAAAAGCAATAGTTTCAGCAAAAGAACGCACTGGGTAAAGATTACTACAGTTAACATTGCTACAGTAAAAACAATGGCAAACAGGGATTTGGCACCACATTTACAAAGTAAAAGCATGCATTCTTAATATTTAGATGTCTACAAATAGAAAAGACCATGAAGATGGAAAATGAAGGGTACCTTGTACAAAACTCCCTATGACTGAGACAACGAGCAAGAATCCGAGTGGTCAATTAAGTAGATATGTAGCAGCAAAGTCACTGGTTTTGTTTGGAACTTAACAATTTCCATTTCTAATTGGCAGCTAGCTGGGTGTGTCTGTATCCAAGAAGCTGACTTTATCATACTACATGAGCATTTATCTAGTAATTTGGTAATCAGCATAAACAAAGTTAACCTTCACCATAAGCTTAAAAAAAAAAAAAAAAAGAGCTACAATCTTGCTGTACAGCTCTTCAATGTAAATACCATTTAGAAATGTTAATGGTATTCTGAGCAGGATAGTAACAAAAATTTCATCCAAAAACACTGTATTTATAGCCCCAATAACTGGAAAGAATTTTAAGTAATTACAGAAATATTATAAGCCGACCATACCAAGAGTTAAAAACAAAGAATTCCTACTAAGAGGAATATTTTCAAGATGATCTCGTCACATCATGTGCATAGTTTGTGTTTTAATAAAGATTCTTTTGCAAACAAAGAAATAAAATTTAGTAAAGTTATTTTTCTCTTGTTGAAAAAAACTTTAAAAATTAACTACTGGTGGTTGGTTAAGAAGGAAAAACAAATAAGCTACATACTGAAGTTCTGGAATGCAGCACCTCAAACTCCACATCTGCCCTAAACATTTGAGGTTATAAAAATCCAAGCGATGACTTGATCAAATTATACTTTACAGTTGTTCCAATTCCAATGTCTGACTTGAGCATGTCAGGCCAATTATAAGTTCCCTAATACAGAAGATTGTGCTAAAGAGTGCTAAGATTCTGCATGCTGCTGCCATCTCTGGTCCCTTCATGCTTGCACTGCCTGTGAGACAGCCAAACACATCTGGTCTCAAGACTCCACACCACAGTAACTAGAAAAGAAGAACATTCTTAATTAGAAAAAGTTCACAAAGCCAAGAGCACACTACAGCAAAATAACTAAATTGTTCAAAGTTTTACCTTTTACTAACACTCACTCTCTTCAGTAAAGCCCACATTCCTTCAAGTTGTTTTTAATGATGACATCTGTGACAGCATCAAAAACAAACTGCACATTTTTGGTGTCTGTGGCACAGGTGAAGTGAGTGTAGATCTCCTTGGTATCTTTTCTTCTGTTCAGATCTTCAAACTGGCACTGAATGTAAGCAGCTGCTTCTTCATATGTATTGGAACCTAAAACAGACATCCAATAAGCTCAGTTCAGATTATAAGAGATGTGCAAGGAACTGGGGTTGTGGTGCAGCAGGTTAACCTACCGCCTGTACACCAGAATCCTATATGAGCAACAGTTCAAGTCCTAGCTGCTCCACTTCTAATCTACCTGCCTGGTAATGTGCATGAGAAAGCAGCAACAAGATGGTCCCAAGTACCTATGCAACAGTCACCCAAGTGGGAGAACAGGATGGTGTCAGGTTCCTGGTTTAAGCCTGGCTCAGCCCGTCATACCTTCTCTGTAACTGCCTTTCAAATAAATTTTTTTTTTTTAAAGAACTGCCTGAACTCAACTAAGTCAAGCCATTACCATTTACGTCTAAAGCGAACCCAATTGTATATAGAAAGAATTGTGTATTTGTTTTGTAATGCTCACCTATTTACTTTATTCTTTTTTTGAAAACTTTTATTTAATAAATATAAATTTCATAAGTATAACTTTTGAATTATAGCAGTTCTTCCCCCAATACCCAACCTCCCACCCCCAAACCATCCCACCTGCTACTCCCTCTCCCATCCCATTCTTCATTAAGATTCATTTTAATTATCTTTAAGAATTGTGTACTTTTATAATCATTAGGTTTTCCTATAACCGTAAGATTCTTCATGAGAACAGAAAGTCATCACATATGGAGACTGAGGAAAACAAAGCTAACTTTCTCTCTCTCCTTTCATTGAAAATCTTCAGCTGAAAAAAATCTAGAATGTACACAAGGAAACTTGGAGAAGTAGAAAAGTGTATTTCTAGAGAACATATTGTTTAAAACATCAAAGAAAGCTTGTGCTCTGGGGAGTGATCTTAAAATAATTCAAAAGGTTAAGTTTTCCTTTGAAAACCATTCCACAGTTTCAGGGTGCTTAGCCTCAAGAGCTGACTAATGAAGGCTTTAGCTAGAGTCCTAGAACCTGCCTGCAAAGCCAAGGAAACTCAAAGACGACACACACAGTTACTACAGTAAAGTAGAAGCCATTTTCAGAGACAGTCAGCAAGACTAAAAATATCCACATCAAACTATGTAAAGGATTCTAGATAACAACAAGTATAAGAAAGGAAGAAATATTACAATAGTTTAAAGATATGAAGGCAGCTTTGCAGGTGTTTGAAAAGGTTTCTTGAAGTCTGTGGAGCAACCTCTGCAAATGAGTGAGAAGTTAATCCTGTCCATTAGGAACAATGATACCCTGGTAAAGCAGGTCAATGAGAATCCTTAAGTAGAATTAAGTCAATGAAAAATGGTGTGGAAGCTCACAAACTTAAAATCTATTTATTTTTATTTATTCCAAAGGGAGAGAGAGAGAGCTTCAATTGATTCACTTTCCAAATGCCTATAACATCTGTGACTGGGCTAGGCCAAATCCAAGATCCTGGAACTTAATCTAGGTCTCCCATGCAGATTGCTAAAATTTATTCTTCCACATGGGTTGCTAAAATTCATTCATTTTCATTTATTCTAAGGGAGAGAGAGAGAGAAATCTTCAATTGGCTGGTTTATTTCCCAAATGCCTACAACATCTGGGACTGGGCTAGGCCAAACCCAACTTCCTGGAACTTAATCTAGGTTTAAAAATTATTTATTTACTTAAAAGGTAGAGAGAAAAGAGGACACAGAGGTCTTACACCTGCACTTCACCCCCCAAATGACCATGATGAACAGGCGGAAGCCAGGAGCCAGGAACTCCATCTTGGTACCCCACATGCATAGCAGAGGCCCAAGCACATAGGCCATGATCTGTTTCCTAGGAGCATTAGCAGAGAACTGGATAGGAAGTGCACTAGCTGGTAATCAAACCGGCACTCTGACTGTTGGTGCCACAGGCAGCAGCTTAACCCACTGCTCTATAATGCTTGTCTCCCTTTAATTTCTCAACTAAGATTTCTCTCCCTATCCTAAAACTTGGCTACTTTCAAGAAAGCCACCCAATTCTTGCTTTGGTTCCTCACTTTTAACAGATGATGACATTTCCAACTACCCTGAGGAATCAGAGGCTATAGAGGCTTGAATTACATCTTAACTTTACAGCCTACTGCCTCACTTAAAAAGTTCCTTTATCTACACAGAGGTGTCTTCTCCCCGCTCAAAATTTAATTGCTTGGGGCTGGCGCTGTGGTGTAGTAGGTAAAGCCACCGCCTACAGTGCCGGCATCCCATATGGGTACCAGTTTGAGTTCCAGCTGCTCCACTTCTGATCCAGCTCCCTGCTACGGCCTGGGAAAGCAATAGAAGATGACTCAAGTCCCTGTGCCCCTGCAACTGCATGGGAGACCCCAAAGAAGCTCCTGGCTCCTGGCTTTGGATCGGCACAGCTCTGGCTACTGTAGTCAATTGGGGAGTGAACCAGCAGATGGAAGACTTCTCTCTCTGTCTCTCCTCTCTCTCTGTAACTCTGACTTTCAAATATATCAATAAATCTTTAAAAAATAATAAACCTCCTAACTGCTAATACCAAAGGCCATTTTTCAGTGTGTATCTTACTTTGTTTATCCATGACTATTTTAGAATTCTCTTCTTAGTATTTATGACACACTGCCATTCCTGATTCTTCTCTCTGTATCATTTCTTTCTCTCCCGCCAATAAAGGCTAGTATTCCCTCACTCCATCTGTGGTACTTTTCTCTCCTCATTCTATACTGTTATCTCCCTATAAATCATCACCCATAGCCATGTTTTAATTTCTGAGGATCTCAATTCAATAGATCTAACTCCAAGCTCTCCCCAGGGGCAAGGCCATATATCTAACTGCCCATTAGACGTCTCCCTCTGGATGTTCCATAAATGCTTCCAAATCAACAGATCACAGCACCAGTATCCAATCAAGACAGAAAACTGAGTATCTCTGACTCTTCTAACTTCCTTATCCTCGTTTTACCCTCTCACTTCATTGCAGAAAGCATTTACAGTATTTCAGCTAACAAAAATTCCTTCCCCTTCCCTGAAAATTACCAACTATGACCTATAAGCTTCACAGGGAGCAGTCCTGGCAGTCAGATTTGTGCCCTAACCTCAGCTACCTGGCCTGTGAATTTTTACCTGACTTCATTCACGAGCCAGGCTCTTCTAGGAATTTGAACCTGGAGCCAAGCAATCTGAGTCTAGGCTGGTCTTTTTAACAAAGGAGACACAGAAAGTGTGGCAAGGCCATCTTCTTCATGAACTGATTAAGTAGGCAAGGAGGGAGAACAAAGAAGATATTGGGAAAAGGGAGAGAAAAGAGATGGAGAGAGAGAACGCTTCTGGTTCCTGACAGCTTTCTATTTCTCACATCTAATTCCATTCTAAGACCTATCTGCATTCTTGCCCTTGATTTCAATGAAATATCCCTTGACCTTCACCAGAAGTTTGTACTTGCAATCTAATTCCTTACTAACTCAACTCCCCTACTATCTATCTTTATTACCATTCACTACATAATCTTTCTAAAGCACAACTTGTGCTATACTATGGACCCTAATTAAAATCCTTCAATAGTTCCTCAATATAAGCTATAAGAACCTACAGGGGCCCACGTCATGGCACAAGTTTAGCTATTATCTCCAACTCTAGCGTCTGATATTGGAGCGCTCAACGACTCAACGCTCTGCTTCTGATCCAGTTCCCTCCTAATACACAGGGGAAAGCAGCATGACCCAAAGACTTGGACCCCTTCCACCCACATGGGAGATCAGGATGGAATTAAGATGGAGCTCTTGGCTCCTGGCTTCATCTTGGCCCAGTCCCAGCTGTTGTGGCCATTTGAGAAGTGAACCAGTGGATGGAAACTCACTCATTCTCTGCCTTTTAAATAAATAAAGCATTAAAGAAATATTTAACAAAAGAGAACCTATGAGTTTCTCTCTCCATGTCTCCAAGCAATATTTTTTTTAAAGATTTTATTTATTTATTTGAGAGGCAGAGTTACAGACAGTGAGAGGGAGAGAAGAGAGCAAGGTCTTCATCTGCTGGTTCACTCCCCAAATGGCGGCAATGGCCACAGCTGGGCTGATCCAAAACCAGGACCCAGGAGCTTCCTTCGGGTCTCCCATGAGGGTACAGGAGCCCAAGGACTTGGGCCATTCTGCTGCTTTCCCAGGCGTATTAACTGGGAGTTGGATCGGAAGTGGAGCAGCTGAAGACTCAACTGGTGCCCATATGGGATGCCAACGCCACAAGCAGACGCTTAACCTCCTATGCCACAGCGCTGGCCCATCAAGTAATAATTTCTTACTATATTTTCATATATACAATTACCTTTCTCTCAAATACATTTACTCCTATGTGCCTGATGCTTTCTAATTCATCCTCTTAAGAGCTCACTCAAGGGCCCAGCATGTGGCACAACTACCGCTTGCAGTGCCATCATCCCACACAGCCACTGGTTCAAGTACTGGCTGTTCTACTTCTGATCTGGTTCTCTGCTAATGCACCTGGGAAAGAGGCAGAAGATGGCTCAAAGGCTCGGGCCCCAGCTACCCACATGGGAGACCCGGATGAAATTCCAGGGTTCTGTCTTTGGTGTGGCCCAGCCCTGGCTGGTGCTGCCATTTGGGGAATGACCCAACAGATGGAAGACCTCTCTCTCACTGTCTCTCCTGACATTCTGCCTTTTAAGTAAATAAGTGAATCTTAAATAATAAACAGCTCATTCAAGTGTCAATTCCTCTAGTAAAGAATATGCTGATCCCATCTCAGGTACCTACTTCTGTTCTACATCCATAAATACAGATTTTATACTACTACAATAAAATTATTTATGTGTGATGGAACAAAGACATAAGCCTCAGCCATATCTTGCTCATGGCCCAAAAGATAAGATAAACACTGGAACTTATTCCTTGCCTTTGAATCTCAGTTGGCTCTCACACCCTTCTGCCTTCATACCCCACCTACCACAGCCACCTGAAAGACCAGTTCTAGGAATTCCCCTCTCCCTGCTACCCTTACCTCACCCCCATCCCTAGCCTTCCTAAAATATGAAAAGGCCCGGCCCCTGCAGGTCAGAGCCTTCTGCCCCGTGTTCCATCATGTGCATGCTGACAGCTGGTCACCCACCTCTGCGAATTTATTTTCTCTGAATAAACTTGGTCTGGCTATAAATTCGTACACTGCCTCCTCTCTATCCTGCGCTCCTTCGCCTAACAATGTGTGTGTTTCTCTGCAACCAGATGTTACTTTCTTGGGTACAATGACTGCATCTTACCCTTGTCTGTTCTTGAAGAATTCTTATACTGAATTTTAATTTTTATTCTTCATTTTTCCCAAAAAGTGAGGATTGAAATTAAAAACACAGAAAACTTGATTATGTCTGAAACAGCATTTAAAACTAGAAGAATCTTAATCATATGGTTAATACTGATATTATATCAGTGAATATGCTCCATAAAGATGTGCATTACACGAATCATTCAAAACAAAAGGCAACTGTCTGATCAACCAAAGTGTTGATGTGAACCTCCGGGACAATCTTCTATGACCCTTACCTGTGTATTCTGGGTAACAGATAGTTAAAGGACTCCTCTTTATTTTTTCCTCAAAAAGATCTTTCTTGTTAAGGAAGAGAATGATTGAAGTGTCTGTAAACCATTTGTTGTTACAAATGCTGTCAAACAGTTTCATGCTTTCATGCATTCGGTTCTGAAAAAGAGTCAAAGGATTACAGATTAGTAGTGAAAGTAAAAGTGGAGTAACTTGCATCCATCCACAGGTTCATTCCCCAAATTGCCCAACAGCTGGTCCCGGGCCTGGTGAAAGCCAGGAGATTCATCTGGGTCTCCCACGTGAGTAACAGGGGCCCAAGAAATTGGGTCATCTTCTGCTGCTTTCCCAGCTGCATTAGCATGGAGCTGGATCAGAAGTGGAGCAGACTGGACTCAAACCAGCACTCGCAAGGGATTTCTGTGGCAGGGCTTAACCTAGTGCACCACAAAATTGCCCCCCAAAAAGGATTTAATATTCCCATAAACTCATCATAGCCATGAATGTCTCTTCAAGAGTAACAAGGTATGGATCAATTAATTTTGAAAATCTAATCTCCCTGATAAGCAGAAATATTAAGTATGTATTAATCTTTGTTTCAACAAGCAAATGAATGTACCTAGTCTTCCTAAGTTACTTCCCATTTCCTGGCTTCATTAGGCTTTTCACCATAAGCCCCAACATACCATCTCTTCATCCTCAGCCAGAACAAGGTCATAATCACTGAGGGCCACACAGAAGATAATTGCGGTCACTCCCTCAAAACAGTGAATCCACTTTTTTCGTTCTGATCTTTGGCCACCTACATCAAACATTCTGAGTGAAGGGAAAGAAAGCACAAATTAAGCAAGGTCACATGTAAGTTGACATGATTAGGAAAATTCACATTCTTACAGATTCAAAACCTCATTTATAATAGAAAAAACAAACAAGGAGCAAATAAAATGTAGTCAAAATAATTATCTGTGTCTAAAGTAAAAGAACTTGAGAAAATAAAATTTAGGAATAATCTAAATTCTCATTTTAAACAGTTGAGCCTCCTCTCAAAGCTTGTATCGTATGTGCCAAAAGTCAGCAGAATAAAGCACTAAAATGATTTAAAGGAAAATGAAGAAAAAAAGACATGAAAAATGAAGAGTTGAATAACAGCATAAGATAGCAATAATAGTAACTAATATTTATTGAGTGTTTACCATGGTGCCAGACACTACCCTAAACACCTTAAGAACATCATTTTACCCTTGTAGCATTTTATCTTACAGATGAAGAAGCAGAGGCACAGAGAATGTCAAATAATCTGCCCAAGGGCATGCAGTGTACTAACAAATGGGGACTGAAGATCTGAACCTAGGCACTCCAACTCTTGCCTCTGCTTTTATCTACAACACTGCCTCTAAGAGCAGTTTCCTTCTAATTTCCTAATTTGCATTCTTTTTCCATTACTTTTCCATATGTTTTCAAGTTTTCCTTACTTAAAGAAAAACATTTTAGAGATCACTAGTGAAAAAAAAATTTACAGCTGGAATCCAATAAATCAATATCTAAAATAAACTTAGTTATTATTCCCCAACTCCAAGTCTTACCTGAACCTAATTAATAATAATAAAGCCTCAATTATTCACACACTTTATGTTCCACTCTACATTAGTCTTAGTCCACTCCTCTTTTCTGGGAGGTTTACTGATACAGTGAGTCAACAGTGTTCTCATCTACTTCCCACAGTAAGGGAACAACTGCCTCACTTTGTCATTTAGCTGATACTTGGGTCTGATGAGGTCTGCATGCAGATGATTAGTTATTCTTCACATCTATGTTTGATGACAACCTTAAAACTTCTAAAGACTAAATCTGCCAAATTAGTTTCATATATCAGATCTATCGCTTCTCAGCCTTTGGCTAAGATCAAGTTTTCAGAGATTTTCTTTCCCCCACAGACACTGAAAGAAATAAGACATAGTTGGTGATTTCCCAACGTATGTTGGAAAGGGAACGTTCATCTTATCTCTTTCATGACCCAACCCTCCCTTTGACCAACCCTGCACAGCTCTTTTCAACCATTAGTCATGACTCAGGGAACGATACAATTACAACGGGCTTTAATGCAGGGTCACGTATACTTTAGAAAGGCTAAAAGCCAAATATTTCACCATGTCAGGCTTTCAAAAGGGAATATACCACTACACCATTAATTTCAATCTACTTCCCCATTTTCTTCTATGAAGTCCATAAACCTGGTAAGAATACTGTGAAGTTCCCAAATGGGCTTTTAGCACATATTAACATTTTACAGTATCATTCACTAATAGATCAACATTTTATAAACATTACCTCATAATTGAGAGGCAAGTAAGCAATTAGACAATGCCTTGCATATGGTAGATGCTCAATAAATGTTTGAATAAATGGATAGTGGTTTTGCCTAGAGAGAAGAGGAAAAGGAAGAAGTGATAGTACCTCATAACAAGATATCTACATGCCAACAATAAAGTGGGTGTGGCACTTTATTTAGATCTGGCTACTGGTCCTGATATCAAAAGATAGGATTACCTAAAGATCAGTCTTTGACAACATGAACAAGAACCTTTCTCAGACTAAATAAATACTAGTTATAACATTTAATTATAAATGAATTACTACATTATATTACACAAAGAGATAGTACATTCTTACAGTTTTACAGACAACAATCCACATGATTTTGCTGTTCTTATTAAGTAAATTCATCAGGACTAAAGATAAGCAGCTATTCGATTCTAAAAACATTCAGCTGAAATGCTATTTTCTATACAATTTTTCAAATCTGATTTGGTGTATTAAGATTTCAACTGTTGTCTAGTAATACATATGCTGTGTGGACTTGACAAATCCTGTGGAACAACTGCTTTCAGAGAAAAGAAAACTGAAAATCTAAGGTAGCAGTGACATTTGCAAGCAATAATGCTGATTATCACATTCTACATATAAACATAAGGCAATTAAAATCATATCAGATAGGCCGGCGCCACGGCTCACTAGGCTAATCCTTTGCGTGCGGCGCTGGCACCCAGCATTCTAGTCCTGGTCGGGGCACTGGTTCTGTCCCGGTTGCTCCTCTTCCAGTCCAGTTCTCTGCTGTGGCCCGGGAAGGCAGTGGAGGATGGCCCAAGTGCTTGGGCCCTGCACCCTCATGGGAGACCAGGAAGAAGCACCTGGCTCCTGGCTTCGGATCGGCGCAGTGCGCCGGCCATAGCAACCATTTGGGGGTGAACCAACGGAAGGAAGACCTTTCTCTCTGTCTCTTTCTCTCTCTCTCTCACTAACTCTGCCTGTCCAAAAAAAAAAAAAAAAAATACATCAGATAATGAATGAAGGGGGAAAAAAAATCACTCAATCTCAAAGGTCACAAAAGCAGAAAACAGGAACCAAAAAGACAGCTCTAATATTTATAAAAGAGCATTAACAGAGAGAAACAGAGCTGTATAAGAGACACTAATGAGATAATTCTTTGTAACAGAGTACTAGACTCTAAAACAATGTTTATCTGCCATCCCATTACCACAAAAAACATCTACCCTCAAGTCAGTTTTCAATTGTGTCCTGTATTCAGAACTTAGTTGTACACAACTTTATGCATAAATCAGTTCAACAGCCCTGACAATACTAATGCCATTCTATTAAACTTAAGAGATGAAAACCAGGGGCTGGCGCTGTGGCACAGTGAGTTAAGCCACTTCCTACGACACTGGCATTCCATATGGTCACTGGTTCGAGTCCTGAATGCTCTACTTTCCATCCAGCTCCTTGCTAATGAGCCTAGGAAATGAGCCTAGCCAGTGGAACATGGACCAAGTCCTTGGGCCTCTGCCACCCACATGGGAGACCAGGAGGAAGCGTCTAGCTCCTGGCATTGGCCTGGCCCAGCCCTGGCTGTTGCAGCCATTCTGGGAGTCAATCAGCAGACAGAAAATCTTTCTGTCTCTCCTCTCTCTCTCTCTAACTCTGCCTTTCAAATAAATTAACTAATCTTCAAAAAAAAAAAAAAAAAAAAAAAAAAAAGGATGAAAGCCAGTAAGAAAGAAGCGCTACTGGTAAAAAAAGCATTTCTATTTTAACATCAAAATGGTAGAACAAAGACACATAACTACTTCAAAACTGGTTTTCTATATGTTTTAATATTGTTATCTTCCTAAACAAACATTATCTGTTTTGGTTATTCGAACAAAAACAGCTAAAAAGAATAAAATTAAAAATGAAAAAATTGGTAATCATGATTAATTCTGCTTGGTAGGTAAGTTAAAATACGTACTTGAAATATAGATCTTTGAAGGTGAAATGCGTTTCCACAATGCCTGTGGTCTTCACTCTTGTCCGGAGAACATCTTGCTGAGTTGGAATGTAGTTGGTTTGGGATATTCTATCCAAATCATTTAGGTAACTAAATAAAATACATACTTATTTTTACCTGGTAAAGCCAACTGTGTTCACAGCAAGTCAACAGACTTAAACTAGCTCCTTGATAAAACAAGACTCTGAACCTGTCACTGAAGTGGCAGAAGAAAATCAGACTTTTGGTGTCACAGAAATGATAATGAGAAAAAAATGTGAATCTAGCATGGGACAATTAGAGTATGTTCTAGATACACTAACAAAAGTGGTTTTAATTCTACAGACGTAAACTGTCAAAGTCAATTTTTTTAAAAAGACATGGTAATTTTATTCTTATTAAAGAAAAATTCCTGGGGCAGGCAGTATAGCATAGCCAGTTAAGCCATTGCTTGTGATGAACACAATCAATAACACAACCCAAGTTCAAGTCCTGCTACTCCTCTTCTGATCCAGCTCCCTGCTAATATATCTGGCAAGCAATGGATAACAGCTCAAGTACTCTGTTCCTGTCACACATGTGGGAGACCTGAGTGAAGCTGTTGACTCCTGGCTTTAGCCTGGTCCAGCCTTAGCTATTGCAGCCATTTGAGAAGTGAATCGGTGGATGGAAGATATCACTCTATCTCACTCAATCATTCTGCCTTTCAAATAAATCTTTAAAAAAAATAATTCTGAAATTTATTACTAAATCACCTGTACTCTCTGCAGTACAAATCAAAACCAAAACAAAAATCCACATTTACATTTAATAGGTCATTTACAGGTTTAACCATTTGACAGGACAGTAAAGAACAGTTTTTGAATAAAATCAAGATAAGAACTATCCTTAATAGGAATTCCTATTTATTGTTTTTTTTTTTTTTTTTATAAAGAGTTGGGGTGATTTTGGGTTTCTTTTTAAATCTAATCCAAATTAGAGTACCTTTAATTTCTTTTTTTTTTTACTTTGTTCACTGAAATAATTAAAAGACTGCTTCAAAGCTAAATTCTTCATTGATTGCTGGGTAGAAAACTAAAGAGCAAGTGATACCAAGTGAATCATTAATGAATCTTCCAAAAACAATAGTATCATTAATGTTAACAAGTCACATTTAGATATAAATTATGAAAACAAAAAACTATAAATCACATGTAATTAGAATATTCAAAGTTTACTGAATGTATAACTATAAAAGCAATTACAGTCTACATTTGATGATCACTCAGAGAAGTATTTAAACTATCAACCTCTGCAACTAAAAATGTCATTAAAAGGTGGTCAAGGGGGTGGTACAGTGGTGCAGCAAGTAAAGCTGTCACCTGCAGTTACAGCATCCAATATGGGCACCAGTTCAAGTCTCAGCTGTTCCACTTCCAACCCAGCTCTCTGCTATAGCCTGGGAAAGCAGTGGAAGATAGTGGAAGATGGCCCAATTCCTTGGGCCCCTGCACACATGTGAGACTCCTGGCTCCTGATTTCAGATCAGCTCAGTTCCAGCCGTTGTAGCCATTTGGGGAGTGAACCAGTGGATGGAAGACTTCTCTCTTTCTCTTTCTCTCTCTTTGCCTCTGCCTCTCTGTAGTTCTGCCTTTTGAATAAATAATTTTTTTTTTTTTTTAAAAAAGGTGGTCAAAGGGCTGGCACTGTTGCACAGTGGGTTGAGCTGCCTACTACAATACCAACATCCCATATGGCTGCTAGTTCAAGTCCTTGCAGCTTCACTTCTGATCCAGCTCCCTGCTAATGTGCCTTGTAAAGCAGAGAAGATGGCACAAGTCCTTGGGCCCCTGCACTGGGAGATGCAGATGAAGCTCCTGGCTCTGGCCTGGCTCAGCCCGGACCATTGCAGCCATTTAGGGAGTGAACCAGCAGATAGAAGATTAATTCCCCTCACTTCCCCGCAATTTTGCTTTTAAAAAAAAAAAAAAAAAAAAAAAAGTGGTCAAGTGGCAGGACTAGCAGTTAGAACACCGCTCAGGATGCCGGCATCCCATGTCAGACTGCTTAGGTTTGAGTGCCAGCTCTACTCCTGAAGTCAGCTTGCTGCTACTGTGTACTCAGGGAAGCAGTAGCTGATGCCTCAAGTATTTGGGTACTTGTAACCCACGTGGAAGACCTGGACTGAGTTTCCCGTCACCTGGATTCTGCCTGGCCCAACCCTAGCCATTGAGGGTATTTGGGGAGTGAAACAGGATGAGAGCTCTTTGCCTCTCTGCCTCTCAGATAAATTAAAAAAAAAAAAAAAAAAAAAAAAATTAAAAAGGGCAACAATCCTGAAATGTCGCTAAAATCAAGTTTTCATTAAAAGAGTAATTTTTTCAAATATCAATTTCTTCTAATAACAATTTAAGCTAGCATGAGAATCAAAAAGCAGGACAAAATAAAACTGAAAATATCTTAATGCTTAAAAGTGCCTTCATCCCACAAAGATGAAGGGACACAGGTAACAAGTGCTCGCCATGCCCCCAAAATGCACATGGGCGAAAAACTACATTCTGAATAAAGGTCTTATAAATATGTATAAAAGAGGTAAAACATTAATGCATGTAAAAACTATAATGAAAGTATTAATTACAAAATTCTTAAAATTATAACACCCAAGAGAATTTCTTTGACAAAATAGATGCTTAAGCTTCATTCCAAGTCTCATCTTTCTGTATTGTCATCTGGCAAAAAGTTTGTAGTGACTGGTACCACAGAAATCCATACTATAGCCCACCACAGAGCTGGCTGCATAAAGAGCAGAATCACAATTTTGATTTTCCTCACTAGCTGACTCTCAGTGCCACACCCTCAGGCAGAGGGAATTTACAGAGCTGGAAAAAATCCAGACCTGGCTTCTACAGATGTCTCTCTTCCTTCACCTGCTTATTATGCACATACCATGGAGCTACTTTTGTAGTGCCAAGTCCCCTGCGTACTTTCCCAGAGGGGACTTTTTCTTTCTGCAGTCCTAAAGACAATCCTGAGACAATCTTATAGATCTCAGGGGCTTCTAAGAATCTATGTAATAACTTGAACATTTCCTTAAGAATGCATACTGAATTTTCTCTAGGGTCATCAAGTTCTTTTCTGTTAGAGTTTCACAGAGAAAAATGACTTACTATGAAGCAGAATCATTGAGCTGATATTCCCTGGATCTGCTGAAGCAAGCTTGTACCCCACCATCTCGCCATAACCGTTTAATCACTCCTGCTAATTCTGGAGTCATCACTCCTTCTTCAGCACTGCCAGCTAAAACAAATAATTGCCGGGCATCATCCTGGAGGAAGCAGTTAAGAAAGACAGATGAGTCTCCATGTCTTCAAGAGTTGAAGACAACGTCTTTCAACATACAGACACACACACACACACACACACACACACACACACACACACAGTGTTATATTATTTTTAAAGTGGCCTTACAGAGGCCTTTTCTAGCAGGGCAGTATGAGAGAAGTTACTACAATTAACTTTTCCATGCTTCTCGTTCCACCCTAGTTCAGGTGCTGAACTAATGGAAGAAACGATTTTACTTCTTCTTTGCCCTGCCACACCACAGCACCATGGTGCTTTTCTGTGACCAGAAAAGCTCTTGTCTGGTCCATAAATCTCTATCCTGATTACACATGATTTTTGGTCTGTGACACAGGTACTTATAATCAACACTCCAAATTCTATTAAAGGAAGCCTTCAATAAAAATAGAAGTGAAAGACCGGAACATAAGAGGTAAATTCTCAATACATCAAAGGGAGTAAAGCATTAATCAAGTTTAAGGAAATACATTCTCTTCTTTCCTTTCAGCCCAGACAGACCTGGAAGAGGAAGAGATTGAGGCATTTAAGAAATCTGGAAGTCTCGTAGGGGAATAAATCCCTCAGAGACAAATTCAAATGGTGTCTAAATTTCCCCAAAGGAATAATAATAATGCTCTAAGAGAGGGGAAGGAAGGCAGCAGGAGGAAAAGAAAATAACAAGAAAGGGTGTGATCAAGACCTCATGAGTCATAACACAGTTGTGTAAGTGGTTATAGTTTTTCAACCCAAAATACATGAGAAGTAAAAAAGACAGAAAAGGGCTATAAGAGACTTCGGACTACTTTATTTTATTCTATCCAGTCCTACTTGTCAGTTTAAAAATAATCACCAGGGGCCGGTGCTGTGGCATAGTGGGTAAAGCCTCCGCCTGCAGTGCCAGCATCCTATATGGGTGCCAGTTCGAGTCCTGGCTGACCCACTTTTCTGATCCAGCTCTCTGCTATGGCCCGGGAAAGCAGCAGAAGATGGCCCAACTCCTTGGGCCCCTGCACCCTTGTGGAAAAAAGCTCCTGGCTCCTGGCTTTGGATCAGCACAGCTCCAGCTGTTGTGGCCATCTGGGGAGTGAACCAGCAGATGGAAGACCCCTTTCCCTCTAAGCCTCTGTGTAACCCTGCCTTTCAAATAAATAAATAAATCTTAAAAAAAAAAAAATTAGTCTCATGGGATAACTTGCCCACTCAAATCTAGTATTTATCTGCCTTGAAAGATTCCAAATAATTATAAAAATGCAGATACTAAAAAAAGCACATACTGCGTAAAGGAAAAATAAAGTAAAGGAGCAATCATTTGCATCTTAAGCAGTTATTGGGACAAAATAAACAAATGGCATTTCAGACTACAACCAACACTCCTAAGACTTGTGTATTACAAGAACCCGTACATTCACCTAAGCCAAACAGAACTACCCATAGTGTACTCAAAATAATTTTGCCAGGGGTAGCACTGTGGCATGGCAGGATAAACCTCCGCCTTTGAAGCCAGCATCCCATATGGTACTGGTTTGAGTCCTGGCTGCCCTGCTTCCAATCTAACTCCCTGTTAAAGTCCTGGGAAAACAGCAGAAGATCGTTCAAGTTCTTGGGCCCTGCACCCATGTGGGAGATCCAGAAGAAGTTCCAGGGACCTGGTTTGGGTTTGGTCCAGCCCCAGCCATTGTGGTCACTTGAGAAATGACCCATGGAATGCAATATCTGTCTCTCCCTCTCTCTCTAACTCTGCCTTTCAAATAAAAATAAAATAAAATAAATCTTAAAAAAATTTTTTTTTCCAAACCCTGGGTCTTTAGCCTTACTGGTTTTTTGCCTAGCAATATTTTTCTCTCAGATACTATCCTGTGCTCTTTCTAGTAGTATTTTCCGCTCAGCTCTAAAAACATACTTAGGATCTACATTCCCTCCCTTACTCTCTTTACAAAGATAAAAATTTTATATAGAGGAATAAATGATTCAGCAAAGTTGAAATATACAATTTGGCTAGCAAACTCAACAGTGAACACATCATTCTACATGTATCTAACATGTGAAGACTTGGTAATTTTTTGGTTGTGGAATCTGACCTATACTCAAAAGGCACTCAAATAATAAATATTAAACATTATTTTTTTTAATACCTGGATTCTAATTTTAGAAACCTCAAAACAAAGGGTGCTATCACTTCATGTTTTTGTTTTGCTGACTCTGTAAATGTTTTTTGGAAGGAGACATGCCCCTACCACATCTCTTCTACTTGTTTCCCACTATAAGTTCTCCATAGAGGCCCCTCTCTATACAATCAGCTCCATACTTCCACCCTTAAATGTGGAAAAGGATCTATACCATACACTATTCTTTTCTATTCACTCTCTAACCAACCATAAAAAAACTACAGCAAAAAAAAAAAAAAAAAAAAAAGAGAGAGGAGTGAATTTAAACATAAATCCTTACATATGAAAGAAAACAAAGACAGAAACTTTAAGAAACTATTCAAGACTGTATATTAGGATGGGTAGATGTTCGAAAGCTAGACAATTCAGGAGGCCTGAGAGGGATTAATGATGTCAAGTGTAGGCCGGCGCCGCGGCTCACTAGGCTAATCCTCCGCCTAGCGGCGCCGGCACACCGGGTTCTAGTCCCGGTCGGGGCGCCAGATTCTGTCCCGGTTGCCCCTCTTCCAGGCCAGCCCTCTGCTGAGGCCAGGGAGTGCAGTGGAGGATGGCCCAGGTGCTTGGGCCCTGCACCCCATGGGAGACCAGGAAAAGCACCTGGCTCCTGGCTCCTGCCATCGGATCAGCGCGGTGCGCCGGCCGCAGCGCGCCGGCCGCGGCGGTCATTGGAGGGTGAACCAACGGCAAAAGGAAGACCTTTCTCTCTGTCTCTCTCTCTCACTGTCCACTCTGCCTGTCAAAAAAAAAAAAAAAAAAAAAAAAAAAAAAAAAAAAAAATGATGTCAAGTGTATTTGCAAGAGTGTGGAGCATTGAGGCTGAGATGAGAAAGAGCAGACAGAGGAAAGAGGGTAAACACTGGATTACTATATACAACACAGAGGGGGCCAGCACTATGGAGCAGCAAGTTAAAGCCCCAGCATGCAGCACCAGCATCGCATAGGGGAGCTGGTTAGAGTCCTGGCTGCTCTACTTCCAATCCAGCTCCCTGCTAATGCATCTGGGAAAGCAACAGAGGATGGCCCAAGTGCTTGGGCTCCTGCACCCACATGGGAGACTCAGAAGCTCCTGGCTCCTGGCTTCAGATCCACTCAGCTCCAGCCATTTGCAACCATTTGGGGAGTGAAACAGTGGATGGAAAACTTCTCTCTCTTTCTATCTTTACCTCTCTCTGTAACTCTTTCAAATAAATAAAATAAGTCTTAAAAAAAAAAAAAAGATACAACAGAGAAGTAGAGTTAGGGGACTAGAAGGAATGAAAAAGGAGAGGGAGAAAATAAGCCCAGAGGATCAGCTGGTACAAAGAAAAGAATGAAAAGGGAAGGGAGAGAAAGGGGTAAGACAAGAACAAAAGACTATTGTTCGAACTATCAACTTTCTCTGCTAGGAGTTAAATCTCTAATGATGTGGCACCTTTTTACACAAATATAAAAATCACACTCATGCATTTTCTCTTGCCTTCTTTTTTGCTACTCTTCTCTCCCATCATTTTACAAACTCTAATCTTGCTCCTCCTTCTCTTAAGCTACTTTTCAGATACTTTCTACCCTAATCCTATTTGGTATTATAGGATATATCACCCTGTCAATACTTTCACCTTCAACAGTTTCCTACTTATTTTTTTTTAAGATTTATTTATTTATTCAAAAGTCAGAGTTACACAGAGAGAGGAGAGGCAGAGAGAGAGAGAGAGAGAGAGAGAGAGAGAGAGAAGTCTTCCATCCGGTAGTTCATTCCCCAGATGGCCAAAACGGCCGGAGCTACGCCAATCTGGAGCCAGGAGCCAGGAGCTTCTTCTGGGTCTCCCATGCGGGTGCAGGGGCCCAAGGAATGCTATCCCTGGCCACAGCAGTGAGCTAGATCGGAAGAGGAGCAGCCGGGACTAGAACCTGCGCCCATATGGGATGCTGGCACTTCAGGCCAAGGCATTAACCCATTGCACCACAGCTCCAGCCCTAGTTTCCTGCTTATTAAATGTAAATTTGCATTTGATAAGTTGAAAGTTATTTGCAAGAGCTCCTAAACCACAGACAAGGAGGCTTTGCCTTTTGCCTTTTCAGGAAGACTCTCAATTCACTGACTTTATCTGATACGGACAAGGCATTAAAGATTTAAAATAGGATATGGTATAATTCAATTTAATAGTCTATGGTTCAATGTAGTTTAGGGTATAGTTTTTTTTTTTTTTTTTTTTTTTTTTACAGGCAGAGTGGACAGTGAGAGAGAGAGAGAGAGAGAAAGGTCTTCCTTTGCTGTTGGTTCACCCTCCAATGGCCACCGCGGCCAGCGCACTGCGCTGATCCAAAGGCATGAGCCAGGTGCTTCTCCTGGTCTCCCATGGGGTGCAGGGCCCAAGCACTTGGGCCATCCTCCACTGCACTCCTGGGCCACAGCAGAGAGCTGGCCTGGAAGAGGGGCAACCAGGACAGAATCCGGCGCCCCTACCGGGACTAGAACCCGGTGTGCCGGCACCGCTAGGCGGAGGATTAGCCTGTTGAGCCGCGGTGCCGGCCGGGTATAGTATTCTTGAATACTTGAAAATCATCTCTAAAGTTGTACTTAATGCTCACAGTTTTTTGTTGTTGTTTGTTTTTTCCCTATTTGAGAGGTAGAGTTACAGAGAAGAGAGAGAGAGAGAGAGAGAGAAAGGAATGCTCACATTCTTACAGAGTTTATTTTAGGAGACAGATTTTTGCCTTTAATATCTATACCTCAGAGAGAACTATGAAGCATGATAAACTTTACTTTTTATTATTTTAATTACCTCTTATTTATTTATTTATATTATTTGACAGGTAGAGCTATAGACAGTGAGAGAGACAGAGACAGAGAGAAAGGTCTTCCTTCTGTTGGTTCACCCCCCAAATGGCCGCTATGGCCGGAGCTATGCCGATCAGAAGCCAGGAGCCAGGTGCCCCCTCCTGGTCTCCCACGGGGGTGCAGGCACCCAAGAACTTGGGCAATCCTCCACTGCCCTCCCGGGCCACAGCAGAGAGCTGGGCTAGAAGAGGAGCAGCCGGGACTAGAACCCGGCGCCCATATGGGATGCTGGTGCCACAGGCGGAGTAGCCAAGTAAGCCACGGCACCGGCCCCTACCTCTTATTATTAACTACTGTAAAAGTCAACAGTTCTGTAAAAGAGGCAGTTGAAGTTACCAAAGAAACCTACAATATATGCACTGAATCCCATTTACTAATTTTTTCTTATGATGATACCTAATATTTTCTATAGCAGATCGATAACACTTCTCAAATGAACATAAACTACTTTCCTAGGGGCCGGTGTTGTGGCGTAGCAGGTAAAGCCACTGCCTGTGATGACAGCATCCCTTATGGGAGCTGGTTCTAGTCCCAGCTGCTCCACTTCTGACCCAGCTCCCTGCTAATGCGCCTGGGAAAGCAATGGGGGATTGCCCAAGTGCTTGGGTCCCTGCACCCATGTATGAGATCTAGAAGGAGCTCCTGGCTCCTGACTTCAGCCTGGTCCAGCCCCAGGCTCTGTGGCCATTTGGGAGTGAACCAGTAGATGGAAGATATTTCTCTCTCTCTCTAGTCCTTTCTCTGTGTAAATCTGACTTTCAAATAAATAAATTTTTTAAAAAGAATACTTTTCTACATCTTATATTGTTGTTTAACTTCATTTCCCTAAAACATGAAGTAAATTTTGCTTAACTTAACTGCATCTATTGAATAAGAGCAAGCAAAAAGGAAATGAGAAATACTCACTGCTCTGGCTGCTTCCCCAAAGTCAATCTTAAGCCGTCCCATGGCTCTTATGATTGCAATGATGGACTGTATAGTATTGCTGTAGACAACTACTTTATATTGTTTACATTCTTCCTCTGAATAGCCATCCTCATGAATGATTCTTTGAAAGGAAGAAAACTACAAGTCAATACCACGAATCTAAAATAAAAAGATACTATGGACTTTTTATTCACTGGGAGGAAATCTACTCTTAAAAAAGCTCATGTTCCAACTTACTTCATCTGTTTCACGATAGTGCTTTTACCAGATTCCCCAGCACCTGAAAGAAAAGAATAACAAACCTTAAACCAAGAACAAATATATGAAGCCAACACAAATGATAGCTCTAGCTTAATGGAAACCACAAGCCCTCATAAGGAAACTGTTGGTAAGGATTTTATGTCTATCAGGGAAACCACCATGGCACTTCTCAGAGAATTTTACTTTCTTTATATAACTGAGCAACCAAGTATACTTTATTGAAAGGGTCCCAGGGTCTGCTTGATACCATTTATGTAAAACAGATGCACCAAGGATCGACAGCAACATAAGCGTAAAATCTCCAGGAAGTCTGTAACTGTGGAACTGAGAAATGTTCCAAGAGCAATCTTCCTGGTCTTGGGAGTGAAAAGGTTGAACACCAAAGCAAGGAGGGCACTGTCCCCACCACTTTCCAGTTGAGGGTATACACCTTCAACACTGCACTCTGCACTGCCCTTCTTATCCAGCTGAAATCACTTCAATGACCACAAATGTCAAACAGGTCTTCTGAACTTGCTGACAATTCACCTGCTAGATCTTCCCTCGCCAGTTCATTCTCCCACTTTCCAAGACACCTATTCCACAACACCTCCTTTCTCTTAAACATTATAAACTTCTCCCTACTTCTGACTCAGCTGATGATTGTTCCCCTCTTTTTAGAAGAATCAAAGCAATCAGGGAAAAATTCTTGTTTTCTCAAAACCCAATCTACCAATCTATCTTCCCCTCCATTAGCATTCTCTATCATCATGTCTCTGCCAATGTCTTACTACTAACTCTCCCCTTATACATTTACCCACCTAGTATCATTTACTCAAGTTCATGGCTGCTGCCAACTTCCCACATCACACAAATACCATCAACTTTTCTGTTCCCAATGGGTCACTCTCATCAGCAAACACACTTGCTATACTATCTCCCTTTAAAACTAACACTACCTTTTGTTGTCCCCCAAAATTTCCTCTTGCTACAACTCCATTTTCTCTGTCCCACTCTTTAGAAAAATCCCCTAATGTGCTGTCTATACCTCTAATTAGCTCCCAAAACTCATTCCAACCAGGCTTTGATCCCCACCATTCTACTGAACCCACTTCTCAAGATCTCCAACAATTTCCATTTTGACAAACTCCATGGTCAATTCTTGGTCCTCATCTCAGGTGAAATTTGTCCAAGTTGACAACTTCTCTCCCTGGAAATACTTCCATCACTGAGCAGGCTTCCAGCATACCCTGAGCCTGACTCCTATTCTACCTCTTCCCTGTCTCTGCCCTCCAGCTGCTGAATTCTTCAAGGCTCCTCCTTGTCCTACCTATGCTCACTCCCTAAGTTATTTGTGCTAGCTTAAAATATCATTGATAAGTAGATAATAATATTTTCTGAGTATCAAGTCCAGGCTGTTTTAAGCACTTTACTTATATTAACTCATTTAAATAACAAAATAATCCTGTGAGGTAAGTATTATTATTCCCATTTTACAGATAGGTAAATGAAACACCGAGAAATCAAGTAACTGGCCTACAATTACAAAGTCAGTAAACAGTAGGGTTGAAATTTGCATTCACAGGGAGAGTGAATGTGGATTAAGTCACCTGTGACTCCAGCATCCCATCTAAGTCCTAGCTGCCCCACATCAAAACCAACTCCCTGATAATGTGCCTGGGAGAGCAGCAAAAAACGGCCCAAGTCCTTGGGCACCTGTCACTCATGCAGGAAATCCAGATGAAA